>NW_027211691.1:320000-330000 GCF_022749685.1 Semicossyphus pulcher
TCACAAATACCATCCATACCTGCTTTCCTGCTCTCATCCAAGGTCAGGTCTCAGTGGCAGCAGGTTTATCGGGGTTAGGGTTAGGGTTAGGGTTAGGGTTAGGGTTCTCTCCCCAGCAACGTTTCCAGCTCCTCCTGGAGGATGCCGAGGCGTTCCCAGGCCAGGTGGGATATATAATCCCCCCGGTGACCTCTAGATCTGCCCCGGGGCTCCTCCTAGCTGGAGGTGCCCAGAGAACCTCCACAGGTCGACCAGGAGGATCCTTTGATGTGAAGGTGAGCAGCTCTACTCTGAGCTCCTCTCTACCTCTGAGAACAGAGAACAGACACCTGCAGAGGAAACTGTTCCTGAAGCTCTCCTCCTGTGGAAACACACACTTCATGATTAGCGTCAGACCGTTTCCTTCTGTAAACAGTGATTCTTTGACCACCAACAGAAAAGCACATCATTCATCATGGCAGCTGCTTTCAGTCTCCAGAGGAGCTGTCAACAGTTCCCTGTCTTGTTCTGTGTGAGCTGATGCTGTCACATGTCGACATGTGAAGCTCTACCAGAGACAGATGAAGAGCATGATGAGCATGTGAGCACTGATCCTCACACGTATCACACCGAAGACACAAACAGATCGACTTTAAACTGTGTGGAGACACACTGAGGTCCTCCAAAGGTTCCTGGTCCCAGAGGAAAGTCCCTGCAGTGTGAACAGAGCATTTGGTGACTTACCTGCTGGCCAATCAGGGCCCAGAGAAGAGTCTTAAACAAACTTACTTTTTAGAAACCCTGAGGTATTAAACATTCACCTCCATGTGCACTTTTAGTTCCAAATTGGACTGCTGGATTATCTTTGCTGTAAAACATGGACTTTAAAAGTGGGATGAGCTCTTCCTGCTGTCCTGCAGATTACTGAACTCTCAGCTGGCGGATCCTCGGACACCGAGCACCTCCACCCTCTCAGACCGACTCATGCATGACTTCTGCTGAGCTCGGCCTCAGAGCTGCACAGTATTTCAGCCTGCATGCTGAATCACTGCTGCTCCACAGAGTGACAGTGAGGCCGACGGGGAGCACGCCGCCTGTGTATCTGTGTGTGATTGCCTGCTCATGCAGCTTTTGCATTAGTAAGCATAAAGTCATCAGTAGTTTGTGGTTATTGCAGCTCATCAGAGAGAGAGATGAGCTCACTGTGTCTGATGCTGGAGACGGAGCCGCAGCTTCACGCTGAGCTGTTTAAACTCTGTTCATGTGGCTGTGGAGGGTCTCCAGCCTCACAGGGACCATGTGTGTCACCATGGATCTAATATTGATCCAGCACAGTGATCCAACAGATGATCCAACAGACGTTATGTGCACCAAGAAGAAAAGTCACTCAGGTTTGATGTGCAAACAGTAGATTCAGTCATAAAACACACAGCACAACTCTTACTGCTCTGTATAAGGCAGTAATTACATCTCTGTGACCTCTGACCTTTACTCACTCACCTTATCTCTTCATCTTTCACTGCCTACATCGTTAGCCTTGACCTCTGACAGCTGTAAACACACCTAGAAACACACCTGTATACACACCTGTAAACACATCTAGAAACACACCTGTAAACACACCTGTAAACACACCTGTAAACACATCTAGAAACACACCTGTAAACACATCTAGAAACACACCTGTAAACACACCTAGAAACACACCTGTATACACACCTGTAAACACATCTAGAAACACACCTGTAAACACACCTGTAAACACACCTGTAAACAGATCTAGAAACACACCTGTAAACACACCTGTAAACACATCTAGAAACACACCTGTAAACACACCTAGAAACACACCTGTAAACACATCTAGAAACACACCTGTAGACACACCTGTAAACACACCTGTAAACACACCTAGAAACACACCTGTCGACACACCTAGAAACACACCTGTAAACACACCTGTAAACACACCTGTAAACACATCTAGAAACACACCTGTAAACACATCTGTAAACACATTTAGAAACACACCTGTAAACACATCTAGAAACACACCTGTAAACACATCTAGAAACACACCTGTAAACACACCTAGAAACACACCTGTCGACACACCTAGAAACACACCTGTAAACACACCTGTAGACACACCTAGAAACACACCTGTAGACATACCTGGAAACACACCTGTATACACACATGTAAACACACCTGTATACACAGCTGTAAACACACCTAGAAACACACCTGTCGACACACCTAGAAACACACCAGTAAACACACCTGTAGACACACCTAGAAACACACCTGTAGACACACCTAGAAACACACCTGTAGACATACCTGGAAACACACCTGTAGACACACCTAGAAACACACCTGTAGACACACCTAGAAACACACCTGTAGACATACCTGGAAACACACCTGTATACACACCTGTAAACACACCTAGAAACACAACTGTATACACACCTGTAAACACACCTAGAAACACACCTGTAAACACATCTAGAAACACACCTGTATACACACCTTTAAACACATCTAGAAACACACCTGTAAACACACCTGTAGACACACCTGTAAACACACCTAGAAACACACCTGGAAACACACCTATAGACTTAGACTTAGACTTAGACTTAGACTCAACTTTATTGATCCCTTTGGGATGACTCCCTCTGGGAAATTCAGTCTCCAGCAGCTTATACAGTACAATACAGGATACACCTAGAAACACACCTAGAAACACACCTGTAGACATGCCTAGAAACACACCTGTAGACACACCTAGAAACACACCTGTAAACACACCTGTAGACACACCTAGAAACACACCTGTAGACACACCTAGAAACACACCTGTAAAGACATCTGGGAACACACCTGTAGACACACCTGGGGTCCGTGTCAGAGAGCGGGTTCAGTGAAACCCCAAGTTTGTTAACCCTGAAATGAGGGAAACCTCGGGTTTGCCGTTTCAGAAAGAGAGGTAGCTTTAACTCTGAGTTGGTTACTATGGTAACTGAGTCTGTGTTCTGCCTGAGCCGCACCTTTCAATGATGTTCTGCTGTTTTATTTTTAACTGCTTCATGTATGTTTTTCTCTCCCGCTGCATTGCTCCTAAATTAATATAAATTTTAGCTTCCGGTCGTGATTAAGTATTAAATAAACAGACCAGTTCAAACTGACGCGTTCACTCGAGCCGCTTCTCTCTCTTTTGCAGCTGCAGCCGTGTTACTTTATGTTTCTAAAAACATGCTCGTATTCACTGAACGTCCGCGTGAGGATTTCAAGCTCCACTGGTGTGACGTAGGAGCTGTACCGTTGCCATGGTGAATCGTGGTGTCGGGGCTCCATTAATGCTGGCTTTTTAACTCCGGCTGAACCTACTCAGAGTTGATTGAACTAACTGTCACCAACTGTCCTGAAACCAAAAAGCCAGCGAATTTTAACTCAGAGTCAGTCACAGTCCGGGGTTAGACTGAGGGTTTGATGAATCCTTTCCGAAACGGACCCCTGTAAACACACCTGTAAACACACCTGTAAACACACCTGTCATTAAGTCAGACCTCACACAGAAACACAGAAACACACACACTCATCGTAACCTGCGCGATGATAACTATTGTTGTTTTAATCCAAACGTACAGTCAGAACTAAACCATGAGAGTTTATCCTCCAGAGAACAGGGAGGACTGTGTGTGTGTGTGTGTGGGGGGGGGGGGTGTGGACGTGGGAAAGGATGGATCAGGAGTCACTCCAGTAAAACACTTTGTGACAAAATAAAAGTCTGATCAGGAGTGTTGGAGACGAGCAGCAGACTCTGGATATCTGACATGCTGGAGATAATCTGACTGCTGGTGATTAAAGTCGTGTGTGGCCTTTAACCATCCTCCGTCATCACTCTGTCATCAGTGAAAATCACACTGACTCTGCCTCCTCCTCCACACCTGCTGCTCCTCCAGCATCATCTGGTCACATGACTCCGACACCAACAGTGCTAGCTCAGTCTGATCAGAGCAGAGCCACAGAGCGACACCTTCAATATCAGAACTCTCTGTTTGACACCCAGCAGCCTCAGACTCCCTCTGACCTCCTCGGGACCTCTGGGGGATGTCACAGCAGAAAAAGGCACTAAAGCAGAGACAGAGACATAAATCATGTGGACGGAGCATTGATTAGAGCTATCAGGCTGAGAGCGAGCAGAGAGCTCCACTGACTGCACACATGAGGGAACAGCAGGACAAGGACTCAGCTGCCCTCTCATAGTTCTTTCTTCCCTTTGCTGTGTTTCCCCAGAAAGGGTCAAAGGTCGGTTTGAGGAAAGGGCAGCTGGTTCAGTTCAAATTCCAGCAGCACTGGAGGACTGCAGAGGCAGCTGCAGCCTGGTCAGGTCTCTGGAGGATGTCGGGGCAATGAGATCGGACTGAAGCCATTTACAGTGTTATCATCAGCAGCCGATCACTGCTGCCTCTGTGGACCACGAGGATCATCCATCACAGCCCAGAGAGCAGCTCAGGACGGCCCGGACATCAGACAGCACATGTGAGGAGAGAAGAGGGGAACGTCTCAGGAGGAGGGACAGTGTCCTCCTCTGTCCTTAAAGGACCCGTCTCATTACAGTGTTTACTGTAGGCGGGAGCTGAACGCTGCCGCCAAGAGACAAACACACAGCTGACCCAGAAACCTTCCCACACTCTAACAACCGGGTTTAAATCCAGGACTCAGACACGCCAGCAGCCTGAGCACAGAGAGAGAGAGAGCATAGAGAGAGAGAGAGAGAGAGAGCACAGAGAGAGAGAGGGAAAGAGAGAGAGAGAGCACAGAGAGAGAGAGGGAAAGAGAGAGAGAGAGAGCACAGAGAGAGAGAGAGCATAGAGAGAGAGAGAAAGAGAGAGAGCGAGAGAGAGAGAGAGAGAGAGAGCACAGAGAGAGAGAAAGAGAAAGAGCACAGAGAGAGAGAGAGAGAGCATACAGAGAGAGAGAGCATAGAGAGAGAGAGAAAGAGAGAGAGAGAGAGGGCATAGAGAGAGAAAGAGAGAGAGAGAGAGCACAGAGAGAGAGAGGGAGAGAGCACAGAGAGAGAGGGAAAGAGAGAGAGAGAGAGCACAGAGAGAGAGAGGGAAAGAGAGAGAGAGAGATTTTTTTGATTTTTAAAAGTAACATTTATTCTAATTAATCTTTTGAAACATTTACAAAAATTCAGCCATTTTCTTTAAGAACCTGATGAACCCGTCAACAGATGAATAAATACACACTCAGATGTTCACATCAACTCAGGTGAGAAAATAAGCTGGTTCTGTTCTACAGAGCACAAGATGTTTCCATGAGCCCAGATCTGGATGAACTGATCCAGATCCTGCATCTCTCTGTAAAATCTAAAATCGATGGAGATTCGGGCTTTAACCATTCGGGAGAAAAGCAGACACAGATCAATATTTGTCAACTCGTCAATTTTTTTCTTCCTGCTCACATAAATGGCCATCTTTGCCTGTCCAATGAGAAAGTTTAAAAGCTGGCTCTTGTGCTTTGTAGTTTTCTTGTACTTAAAACCCAAAATAAAAACCTGTTTGTTAAAAAGCTCTCCAAACTTTAAAACCAGTGAGTCCAGCAAAGAGAAAAGAGGCGACAGGCGACAACAGTCATTGTAACAGTGAAACACCGTCTCTGTTCCAGGACAGAAAGGACACGTGTCCCTCTCTGCCTGGTTGATCACACACAGGAAAGAGTTCACTGCTAAGATCCCGTGTAGCACTCTCCACTGAAGGTCTGCCACCTTCTTAGTCAGAGGAGCTTTGTACAGACTCCTCCACGCAGGTTTTCCATCACCTCTCAGGTTCAGGTGGCGTCTCCACGGCGTGTCCACACGCTGGTTCAGTTTGTCTTTGTGGAGACACCAGACCATCAGTTTGTAGAGAGGTTTGCCCCTCGCTTCCTCCAGGTTTAACCCCGGGCGCTGCTCTGAGTCCACACACAGACCGATCTCTGGGAAGGGGTCGTCACCGTGAGGAGTCACCAGACCCCGACTGTGATCCTCCAGCAGGAGACGCTCGTGTCCGGTGAGGCGGTGCCTCCAGTGCTCCAGGAGCCGGCCAATGGTCCTCACCGATCTGACCCCCAGAGCAGCCGCCAGAGTAGCCGCATCCTCCAGACCAGGCCCAGCAAGATTTATCACAGATCCCAGGGTGAGCAGGTCAGCTCTGATGAACACCTGAAACACTGCTGAACCCGCCCAGCAGGGGGCATCCAGGCGTCCGCCGTGCACCACCGGCTCCTTCAGCAACCAGTGAAGAGAGGCACACAGTGAAAACTCCTCGATAAAACAGTGGCAGACCCCGAAAGTTCACGCTTTTAAAATCCATTAAAAAGAGAGGCATGTCCAGTTTAAAACCCCCGCACTGCTGCAGGACCAGGTGAGCCAGCGGCCTCCACACCAAGTCTCTGTGTCCGAACAATAGTCTCTGGACAAACTGCAACCGGAAAGCAGCTGCTCTGCTGGCCAGATGAATAAGTCCTTGTCCTCCTTCCTCTTTAGGGAGAAAGAGGACGGCCTGAGGAAGCCAGTGCAGCTTGTCCCAGAAAAAGTTCACGAGAACAGCTTGGACACGACAGAGTAAGTTAGAGGGGGGGTCAACGCAGGCCAGCCTGTGCCACAGAGAGGAGGACACCAGGTTGTTAATGACCAGCGTCCTCCCTCTGTAGGACAAGCCCGGCAGGAGCCACCTCCACTTTTTCAGTCTCCCCTCCACCTTCTCTACAACGTTCTCCCAGTTTTTCATTAAAAACGACTCGTCACCTAAAAACACCCCCAGGTACTTCAACCCTCCCGTTTTCCAGGTGAGCCCCCCCGGCAGAGTTAAGTGGTCTGACAGTTTATTACCCACCATCAGGGCTTCACTTTTACCCCAGTTGACTTTTGCAGATGACATCTTGTGAAAAAAGTCCACATTCTGTTTTAAAATATCGATATCTGTCTGTTTGTTGGTTAAAACCATGATGTCATCTGCATAAGTCGTGACTTTAAAAGTGGAGGGACAGCCTGGGAAGGACACACCTGAGAGCTCTCTCCTGAGCTTGTGAAGCAGAGGCTCAATGGAGAGAGAATACAGCATGCCCGACAGCGAGCAGCCCTGCCTGACCCCCCTCTGGACATTAAAAGGTGCAGCCAGACCGCCATTGATTTTCAGTATACTCGCAATGTCACGGTACAGGACCTGTATCCTGGCTATGAACCCTGGGCTGAACCCAAACGCACTGAGCGTGTGCCACAGGTACTGGTGTTCAACCCGGTCGAAAGCCTTTTCCTGGTCTATAGAAATCAGACCAGTATCCTCAGCCAACGAGCCAGAGACCTCCACAACATGCCGAATCAGAGTGACGTTGTCACTGATGAGCCTGCCGGGCACACAGTAGGTCTGGTCGATGTGGACCACCTCACTCATCACGTCTCTCAGCCTGGACGCCAAAGCCTTGGACAGTATCTTATAGTCCCCACAGAGCAGGGACACAGGCCTCCAGTTCTTCAGCTCCTGTAAGTCTCCCTTTTTAGGCAGCAGGGTTATGATCGCCCTCCTGCAGCTCAGCGGGAGCAGCCCAGTCCTTAAACTGGCCTGAATGACCTCTAACAGGTCTTCACCAATCACGGCCCAGAAGGATTTATAAAAGTCAACCGGGAGACCATCTATCCCCGGCGCTTTCCCATTCTGCAGGCTCATGGCAGCAGCGTACAGCTCATTCAGGGACAGTTCAGATTCTAGCAGTGTGTTGGACTCCTCCGTCACCTGAGGTAGACCATCATAAAAACGACCAGCCAGCTCTGCGTCCTCCACAAACTCCTTCTGAAACAGCTCCTTGTAGAAGGAGGTGGCGTAGCTCCTGATCGCAGAGCTGTCTGTCACTGTGGATCCACTCTCAGAGCGCAGAGAGTGGATGATCTTCCTCTGACCGTTTCTTTTTTCCAGGCTGAAGAAGAACTGGGAGGGGGCGTCCATCTGAGAGGAGCTCATGAACCTGGACCGAACCAGAGCCCCCTGTGCTGTGATGCCCAGCAGGTTGGCTAGAGCAGCCTTTTTAGCTTTCAGGGCCTCAACGTGCCCCTGATCTCCTGTAGAATCTACCAGACTCTGGAGCTCTACCACCTCAGTCTCCAGGTCACTCAGACAGCGGGCCATGTGCTTGGTGACGTTGCGAGTATACTGTTGACAAAACTGTCTGACCTGGACTTTTCCAAAGTCCCACCAGCGCTGCACTGAGGGAAAAGCAGCCTTGCTGTTTCTGTGCGTCTTCCATAAATAAGTAAAAGCCTCTCTAAAACAACGATCCTTTAAAAGCCCAGTGTTAAAATGCCAGTATGCACTGGTCACCTTCACATTCTGGATAAAAAAGGAGCAGTGAACGAGACAGTGATCAGTAAAACCCACAGGAGAGATAAGACAGGACTTAAAGATGCTAAAATGATGTTTAAAACAGTAAAAGCGATCGAGTCTGGCCAGAGACAGCAGATTATCTCTGCAGTGGCTCCAGCTGTACTGCCTGCTGTCTCTGTTCACACCTCTCCACACATCTTTTAACTCATACGCCTCCACCAGACGCCTGAGCCTGGCCGCTGAGGCTGGGTGAGGCTCCAGGTGATTCCTATCTAAAACTGCATTTTCAGTGCAATTAAAATCCCCCCCCAGGAATAAAAACTCGTCAGCACAACTGTTAAGAACATCACCTAAAACATCTAAAAAACCCATCCTCTCAGAAGCTAAAACCGGAGCATAAACATTCACTAAAACCAGCTTCACATTTTCATATTGCACTTTAACCTTTAGGATATGGCCACACATGATCTCCTCCACGTCCACAGCAGAGGGGGTGAACCTCTGCGAGAACAGCACAGCGACCCCCCCGCTGTTAGACAACTTATGGCTGAGGATCACCTGCCCAGGCCACTCCTTCTTCCAGTCAGCCTCATTGTCACTGTCACTGTGAGTCTCCTGCACAAAGACTATGTCTAAGTGTTTAAAACCCATCAGTTTAAAAAGAGAGGCTCTCTTCACGTCACTTCTTGCTCCATTTATGTTTAAAGACCCAATTTTGATGTCAGCCATGGAGAGGAAGAGACTTAATGAACACACACACAGAGCCAGCACGAGGAGACAGATTCTGGGTTTAGTCATCATCTTCAGTCAGCTGGGCTTTGACTTTGGTCACCATTTTCTTGAGTCTGTACACCTCCTGCTCACTGAAAGCATCTTCTTCCTTTCTCAGACACACAACAGATTTAACAAACCCTCTGAGATCAGGGAAAAACTGATCTATTTTCACCCTCTGACCTTTAGTTTCCAGGAGAAACTTTTTAATTTTCTCCAGAGAGTAGCACACAATGGACTCCTCCTGTGAAGGAGTCCACTCACACTCCTCATCAGACAGATCCTCCTGCACCTTTTTAGCCTTAGAGCTGCTCTGCTCCTTATCAAGGTTCTTTCTCTTATTACTTTTGTTCAACAGTTCATCCTCACACATGCGTTCATCTATCTGAACATCACTCACAGCGCTGCAGCTCTCGACATTTTCTTTACACTTTTCCTTTTCTGTCTGTTTGGTTTTACCTGCTTCCACACTGCTCTGCACGATTTCTACATTTTTCACTGTCTTACCTTGATCCTGAGTCACATTCAGCTCTCCGTCCTCCATGTCCTCCGCTCCGTTCCGCACCTCCTCCGTAGTCCTAGACGAGCCGAGAAATCCCGACCCGACCGCGGTCCGAGCCGCACCGGACTCGTCCGGCTCAGCCGATGGCCCGGCCGACGGCTCAGCCGAAACGCCGTCCCTCGGCGGACCGGCGCCGCCCGGCGCACCCGCGCCGCCGGAGGTCGACGCCGAACCGCCGGAGGACGGCGCCGCCGAACCGCCTCCCATTTGACGCGCACCAGCTCCAGGACAAGCTCGAACCAGGTGTCCCTCCGCCCCGCAGCCAAAACACTTCATTGTTTCAGAAGTGGCGAACACGTTGTAGGCGAATCCATCC
>NW_027211691.1:335000-340000 GCF_022749685.1 Semicossyphus pulcher
TCTGTGGGGAGCGAAGGAGGAGACGAGTCTTAACGTCTGCAGACAGGAAACATGTCAGGTTTTTAATAAAGCGTGTTGCATCCATGTTCACTCCTGTCTGCTACGTCAACATCACCAACATTCACCGAGGTTTGAACCCCACCGTGATCTAACCTGAGTCCTGTTTGTCTCTTAACCTGACCAACCCTCTCCTCACCAAACCAGTGCTTCATGATGTTTACGCTCAACACACGAGTGATGTCATCCTGCTGACAGGAAGTCACAGCAGAAGTACATGTTATAAATATGCACCTAAACACAAAGTCAAAGTCCTTTGTGTGGAAACAGAGTTGGCAATAAACTTGTGATTCTGATATTTGTACATGTATTGACCTTTCTGACCTCAGGCACAGTGAGCTGTTAGTGTGTGTGTGTTCTAACAGTGAACCAGCGTGACTTCATGTGTTTTAACATGTGTGTGTGACTGTAAACACTCAGTGATGTCTTTGATGTTCATCTTCCACCTTCTGTTCAAAGTGTTCTGATATCAATAACTCTGATCAGGATCAATGATCTGTGAAGTCTTTATATTGGCCCTCTTGAGCCAATCTTCGAATCGTGAATAGTCATCAGGGAACTTACACCAGAGCCCCCACGTCTCCTCAATCCTGCTTTTGAAAGACACTTTTGAAACCAGTAAGTGGATTTTGCTTTGCGATGATTGTTTTTATTAGAAATACATTTAATGGACCGGGATGGTGACTTGCAGGGTGATATAATGGATGTTAAAGAAGTTGTGCCTATATGCAACATGGCTTCAGGATTTGTTGATGGAGTTAAGTTCAGAAGAGCTGTGACATCATTATATTTAACACCATATATACATTGATATCAGTAGTGACAGTAATAGAAAAAAGAAGAGTTCTCCTGTTTGTGAAATCTTAAGCACCAGCTTTATTGCTCTGTTTTTAGCTTAAGAGCTAGCACGCCAATATGACAGCTGAACTCACATACAACCTTCAAAGCCTAGACACCACCAGAACTGTTTATTGTGATGGTTGTCTGACACTTACTCGCACTAAAAGACAGGTTACTAACCTGAAAGAGGACATCCGCCGTCTCTCTGAGGAGTTACAGAGGGACTGCATGCTAAATAGCTACATCGACATGGCAGCTACTCAGTCAAAGGGGATCCTGGTCATGCAGTCCGATATCTCTGAGACCTTACTGTGGGATCCAGCACGCCCTCGACCGTCCTCCTGCATCACACCCAACCCTCGGGAGTCCTGGACTGAAGTAGTGGTCCCGCGAGGAAAAACTTCGGGAAGACTCTCCGGGTCCTCTCCACCGCTTTCCCTGGCAAATTCCTTTGCCGCGCTGCAGGACTTGTGGACTCCAGATGATACAGATGAGGCTCAAGTGACCTGTCCGAGTCCCGCCCGAGCCCCAACAGATCCTGTCCGCTGCTCACCTGAGCCTGCACAGCAAGCCTCCGATGCTCCTGTCACTACCGCTGCCTCGTCTTCACCTGTAGCCGTGGCTGTTTTTTTTAAACTCCGAAACAAAAGCTGCCTCTTCTACTGCTTCCCCCGCTGTGGCTGATCCCGCTCCGTCCTCTATGGTCCGCGGTCGGCATGCTGATCGGGGTCCTGCCTCACCTCCACCCGCTGTTGCTGGAGTGACTGACCGGGCGGCTGTCCGGTCCACCGCGGGACAGCGGGCTGAACCGCGGAGTCGGCTTTCCTCTGCGCACAGCCGGAGGCTGCTGATGGCTGCTGTCCACATACTACTCCCACCTGATCCACTCTGGCTCCACTAACCCCAGGACTCTCTTCTCCACAATAAACAAACTCCTTCAACCCAGTGACAACACCTCTTCATCCTTCACAGTTGATAAATGCAATGAATTTCTCTCCTTCTTCCAGACAAAAATTGACACAACCTATAACAGTTTCATAACTCTCCCCGCCATCCACACCGCCACCCCTGCCTCTCAACATGTATTCTCGACCCCATCCCATCCAACCTGGTTAAAAGCTGTCTCCCAGCCATTTCCCCACTCATAACAACACGTCTGGTTCAGTCCCCACAAAACTCAAACTTGCAGCCGTTACCCCCATCCTGAAGAAACCTGGACTCAATCCTGACAATATATGTAACTTCCGGCCCATCTCCAACCTCCCCTCTCTGTCAAAAATCCTGGAACGTGCTGTCGCTCTTCAACTCAAGACCCACCTCACCAATAACATTTATTTTGAACCATTTCAATCCTGCTTCCGTCCCCAGCACAGCACAGAAACAGCACTCTTCAAAATCACAAATTATCTTCTTCTGTCCTCCGATTCCGGCCACCTCAACATTCTCATCCTCCTCGATCTCACCGCTGCATTTGACACAATAAGCCACACTACTCTTCTCTCCCGCCTAGAACATACTGTCCAAATCACTGGAACTGCACTCTCCTGGCTAAGCTCATACCTCACTGACCGTCAACAATTCATTCATATCAACAACTGCAGCTCTAACATCGCTCCTCTTGCCCAAGGCGTCCCCCAGGGCTCGGTGCTTGGTCCCCTCCTGTTCATCATCTACTTACTCCCCCTTGGTAACATCATCCGTCAACATGGCCTTCACTTTCACTGTTACGCTGATGACATCCAGCTATACATTTCAACCAAATCCATAGCCACAGAAACACACTCCACTATCATTAACTGCCTCTCTGAAATAAAAACATGGATGCACAGCAAATTCTTATCATTAAACTACAACAAATCCGACCTCATAATCATCGGCCCCAAGTCCCTCACAAATCCCATCCCGAATTTCAGTCTCACTTTCAATAACACAACCCTATCCCCTGCACCTCACATCCATAACCTTGGTATCATTTTTGACAGCAACCTTTCTTTCCAACACCATGTCACCCAGCTCACTAAAACGGCCTTCTTCCACCTCAGAAACATAGCCCGCCTCCGTCCATTCCTCTCTTTCTCTGCTGCAGAAACACTCATCCATGCATTCATCACTTCCCGTTTAGACTATTGTAACAGCATCCTTTAAGGCACATCATCCAAAGTCCTCCATAAACTACAATATATTCAGAACTCTGCAGCACGCCTCCTCACCTGCACTCGCTCCCACGACCACATCACCCACAAAGACCTCCACCACCAGGCCCCTTCCTACCTCACTGACCTCCTCCACCATCACACTCCTTCCCATAACCTACGTTCCTTACATGCCAACCTCCTGTCCCCACCTCACAGAACCAAGCACCGAACCTGGGGGGACAGCGCCTTCTCCATAGCCGCGCCCACCCTCTGGAACTCACTCCCCAGTCACATTCAAACCTGCACAGACCCATCAAACTTCAAATCTCTGTTGAAAAATCACCTTTTTAAGTTAGCTTTTCATCTGTGATTGTCCTGTTGCTTCGTTTTGACTTGTTTGAAGTATGAACATTTGTCGATGTTCTTTTTTAGTATTGATCTTAAATGTTGCACAGCGTCTTTGAGTCCTGAAAAGCGCTCTATAAATAAAATGTAGTATTAAATGTATTATTATATTTGCTTCACACTTAGATGTGTGTGCTGAACATCACATTAAAGCTCACTTGTATTTGTCAGTTTAATTAATCCAAAGTTTTAATCTTATACTCTTTTTATTATCCTGATTCTATCATGTCACTGTTTTTAAGCCGTATAAATAAGTTTATTATTTATTATTATTGTTATTATTATTATTACTGCAGGTCATCATCTCCTCTCCTCAACCTGCGGTTTGCTCTGTCCTCTCTGTCCACATGCAGAGTCACCTCTCTCCCTCTCTCCCCCCCCCTCTCGTTCTCTCTCTCTCCATCCCTCTCTCTCTCTCTCCCCCCTCTCTGTCTCTTTCTCCCTCTCCTTCCCATAGACTGTATAAATAATGGACGTAGTCTCAGTGACGTCACCCATTGGTTTCTGAAGGAGCGTCTTGAAGCCCGAATTGCGCCGCCGCTGGGGGTCGCTATATTGGAAATGCCAGAGACGGCTAATCTAGAGACGGGCAAAGAGGCGGAGCGCGACCGAGCTACAGCCTCTGGCTGAGCTCTATGGGCGGGCCGCATGAATCAGCCAGCTACGGCTATGAAGCTAGGCTATATGCTCCTCAGCGTAGCTAACGGTTATTATCCATAGACTGTATAAATCATGAATGAGCTGGTTTGACTTTGCCAGGAGGAGATTCTGAGAGCAGCGAGCCGACACATAACGGGAAACTTAAGATAACTGGTCTCTTCATCACGACGGTCCGCTGTAATCTCTCCGGGGAAAAGCCAACAACTCCTGCCTCCTGTTTACTGACCGACAATTATATAAATGTTTGAGAAACACTGCACAGGCTAACAAGCAGCTAAAGCGAGCACAGTATACCTGCTACTTAGAGCTAAAAATATATCAATACAATAACACGAACATTTAACTCACTTAAAGCTGGAGCTCAGACTGCACGCACACAAAGTTCCATAAACACACAGAGAGATTATTTGTCCTCTAAAGTCTCCAACAACACAAACAGGTGGAGTTAAGCTCAGTGTCTGTGTGTCTGTGTTGACGTCTAGCAGACAGCCAACAGGATCCACCTGTCAATCAAGTGATCCGGCCCCTATGATTTAAGGCTTAATATAATTAAAATGGGTGTGTTATAAACCCCCCGTACAGTTATCCTGAACAATAAAATTAGCTATTTTTAACAAAACATTTTTTGTACCAGGCTGTAAACATGTTTATTTCTGTAATGTTATTTCTTGATTTCTGGAGCCTCAAGTGGCCACTCGAGGAACTGCAGTTTTTTGCACTTCTGCATTGGCATTTTTCAACATCGGAGGTTGCCGCTTGGTCCTTCCCCCTCTCTCTCTCTCCCTCTCTCTCTCTCTCCCCCCCTCTCTCTCTCCCTCTCTCTCTCCTTCTCTCTCTCCCTCTCTCTCTCCTTCTCTCTCTCTCTCTCCTTCTCTCTCTCCCTCTCTCTCTCTCCCCCCCCTC
>NW_027211691.1:345000-480000 GCF_022749685.1 Semicossyphus pulcher
TTTGCTTTCTAGTTACTTCCTCTTTTAACTTCCTTCTTCTTGTTTTCCTTCACTCCCTGTTTCCCTCCCTCGTTCTTCCTTCCTCTTTTACTTCCTTTCCTACTCTCTTCACTTCCTCATCTCTCTCCATCCATTTCCCATCTTTTCTTGCCTTCCTCTCCTCCTTCCTTCTTTCCCTTAACTCTGTTCTTCCATCTATCCTCCCTCTTAACACTTCCTTCTCTCCTTCTCTTTCATTCCTTCTTCTGTCTTTGCTTCACCAAAGTCCTCCCTTCCTTTCTAACTTTACACTTCCTCCTTCTTCTTCCTACCTTCACTCCTTCATTCTGTTCCCTCACATCTTTCCTTTTCTCCTTTCCTCTCTCCCTGACTGTCCTCCCTTCCTTCTCTCCTTCCTCTCTAGTGCAGGTTTAGTTTCTTCTTGTAACCGTTTGTCCGTCAGCTCGCGGTGGAGAGCGTCCTGAAGCTGCAGCCCTGCAGTGACCTGCTAACCGTTATCTCATCAGCCACCTGTAGCTCTGGAAACACACATTAAAATACACACTAAAAACGCACACTGAGACTCTCTAAGAAGCACAAACAGCTTTTGGCAGAGATGAGACAGAAACAGGGAAACAGTGAGGATGTGAGGAAATCGAATGTGTGTCAGCTGCTGACTTCTCCAACACAAACACAACGTGGCCTCGTCTGTTCCCTCAGCTCACCTCCGTCAGACCTCTGTCAGCGGCTCGGACTCAGCTCACAGTTTAAAACCATTTCATCATTAATATCAGTTTCCTTTCTAATAACCTGTCAATGAAGAGTGACATGAGCAGAGAGAATATCTGACAGAAATCGGGTTTGTTTAAGAAGTATTAATGACATATGAAAGAGGAAGAAGTCGTCCAAGGATACAAAGAAAGGAATAATGTGCTCACAGACGGATGGTTGAAAAGCAGCCGTGTGACACCCGGAGTATCAGCAGCCCCACAAAGTGTCTCATCCACAGGATCAGATGTTGGATGTTTGTGTTATTGTCTTTGGACGGGCTGTGCAGACGCAGCAGATGTTTGTGTCTTTAAAAAGCTCATCAGTCACTCTGCTGTCTTTGCTTTCCTCTTTCTCAGAGTGATTCGAGCAACATCTGGTTCATTCTGGGCTTTACGTGTTGGAGAGGAGGAGATGTGAAAGGACGCTCTGCCCCCATTTGGCTGCAGAGAGAACTGCAGGGTTCAACTCTCAGGACTGAGACCTCAAATAACACTGAGCCCTGAAAGTCCTCACAGATTCCCTTTGAAGCTAACAAGCTGAACTCTGACATGTCATCAGTGAGAGCAGGCTGATCAAACACTTTGTAGATTACAGAGAAAATGCTGCAGGACTTCTGCAGAAACACTCAGTAACATTAAAGGAATGTATCTGATATGTTATTATAAAAACCCTGAGAACTCCAGAACGTCCCCTCTGGGGATCCATAAAGGTTTATCTTAAGGAGTCCCCGGAGGGAACCCACGCGTGCACGGGGAGAACGTGCAGACTCCACACAGAAAGGGCTCCGACGTGTGAGGGGTCAGTGCGAACCACTGCACCACGGTGCCGCCCCACAGCCACATGTCTCAGTCAAAAATAAAAACGGTTAAAGTGAAGAGTGTAATTGTGTCCTGTTCTCTGTGTGAGCCTGCTCAGGCCCGTTGAGCTCCAACAGAGACTTCTTTCATAGTTAACTGAACCATTCCTTCCTCTCAGAACAAACCTCGGCCTCCTTCCTCCCACAGTCCTCCTCTCCTCTGCAGGGAGGCCCTCACACTGTGACTGAACAGAGCAGGCTCTTATGGCATTGCTAAAGGGGTAATCATGGTGGCATCTGGCTCTGTGATTACTCCATGAATCGGCCTCCCTCCATCAGAGTGCATATAATGTCAGAGCCCTGCGGAGAGCAGCTCTGTGTTACACCAATTACAGAGCTGAGTCACATGTCAGCAGAGGACTCGGCCTCCTACCCTCTGTGCTTAAATTCACCTGAGTCAAGGTCTTTGTTGAAGAGCTGCTGGCTGACAGGTGGAGCTGACGTGTTCCTGTCAGTGTGTGAGCAGGTGAATGTTTAACGTTCAGTCAATATCAGACTGTAATTTCACATGTTCACACGGCGGCCATGTTCCTCTGTCGTCACTCTCAGGGCAGGAAGCTGTTGTTGTCATGTCCAGCTGTGTTCCAAGTTATGAGTCATAAACGTTCAGCATCTGTCACAGCGTGTTGATCGATCAACAAGTGAAAAGACCGTTCACAGTGACAATCATCGGGCCCGATGGACAATAAGGTTCTGACTCAAGTTAAAACAACATATTTGATCCACTCTAAGCTACCGTCAGACGACAGCTAACATTAGCATTCAGTCACTCCCTGTCCTGTTGCTGTATAACATAGAGAAGGGCTAAATTACTTTAATGCTAGCTAGGATGTGGTAGAAAGCTAAGGTTAGCTGTTTAATGTTAGCATTGCCGTAATTTAGCATTTCTGTTAGCTCATAATTTACACCTCTCCTTTCATATCGTGTTACGCTCATAAACACTTTGTGTTCACGTACACAACCGGCAGCGTCATGAACGTAACTGTTCACATACTCTGCACTACGCGTGTTACTGGAGGATACCTCTAGAGGGCGCAGAGAGCTCAGGCCGTATACAACAACCATATGTGCTGGATGTAAACAACAGACATGGAGACAGTCGAGGAGGTCACTGTGATGTTCAGTCTGAGATCACAGCAGAAACAGCTTCTGCTCACTGTATGTGCCTTTGGTTGTTTGTTGCTTTTCACAGTGCATTGTGGGAAACTTTGAGTCAAATATAATAATTCGCACTAAACATTCGGACACCGCTACAAAAGGGTGAACTCCCTATAGAGAGGACTGAGAGGGGGTGGTGAGTGAGTCTGGACACCATGTACGAAGAGGTCATGTTAGCTGGTTAGTGGTTGAATCATTAACTAAATATATTGTAGCTTGAAATATGACCGATCACCAGATGTTGTTGATCAATCGAGAAACCATGAAATGATCTGCAGCCTGAGCCTCTGAACAGGTGAATCACTCTTATTGATCTGCTGCTGTGATGGACGTCTCAGGATGATGTACCTTAAAGTCACTGGAGAACATTGTTCAGATGCCCCTGAGTGCACAGTGAGTAGGAACAAGACAAACTGTTAGCTCTGAATGTATGGGCTCCATCACAGCCCCCCCCCCCAGGCTTAATTAGATGAATGGAGCAGACAGAGAGGATCTAATGACCTGACTCCCTGCATCACTGGACAGAGGAAGGCAGAGAGTTAAAGAGTGCTCGTTTGCTCCTCTCATCCTCCCCTCTCCTCTGCCCTGTACGAGTCAAAGACCCTCGAGTGCTCACAGATACATTACACGATCCCACGGCTGAGTCAGGCCCCGTCTGCATCACCGTGTCATTTCCATGGTCGCTTCGTAGCGTGAAGAGAGGAGCGTTACAGCAGAGTACTGGCTGAGTGGGCGGGAGATATGGTGCAATGTTATTGTTAATGACAGGCGAGCGTTGGAGTGTCTCACTGAGATAAGAGCTCAGTGGAAACAGGAAAGTGTGCACAGATAATGAAGATGACAAAGCAGAGGGATGAGCAGAAACAGGCTTATAGTTTCCTCCTACATGCACCACGCACTTAATGACATCAGCTCAGTGTGGTCATGATGTGGATCGTACACACTGAGGATCAAATAAAGTGTGTGCGTTCAACAACATGTACCTCTCAATCAGCTGTTATGCAGTGCAGTGGTTAATGTAGTGTGTTCTGCACAACATGCGTTCTGTCCTCTGTGTCTCAGCCTGCTTTAGTGCTCACCTGTAAGCCTCTTGGGATCTTATATGAGGTGGTGATGGGCTTACATGTCACTGGTGAGGGGGGCTTTTCTCCGTGCAAGAGTATTAGTGGAGCTAAAAGCAGGAAAACCACTCAGTCACTTCAGTCTCTCCAGTCACCTGCAGACAGAAACAGATGCACCTTTAAGTTCTCAACATGTTTGGAAAGTTTAAGGGTCTCCTCAGCGGCCCGCAGGTGCCACAAGCTTCAGGGACCACCAGTGCAACCCCTAACCCGACTCCAGCTCCGGCTCCAGCTCCGACTCCAGCCAAGGTAAGACTTTAACAGCGTGGTGTTTAGTCCTTTATCGATCCCAGGCGGGGAGAATGTGGTGTTACAGCAGCAGCAGGTTATCCAAGTGAAAAACATATGACAGGAAAAATGAACACACTCTAAATATACACAAACAGATTCCTAAGAGTGGTGCTGGAGCACAATAACTTCAGTTTGTCTGAATGGAGTAGCAGTAGAGTTTATGTCCTTAAGGCATGCTTCTAGTTTAGATAGCTGATTGGTTTCGTCTGGCTTCATTGATAAGTATAATTGAGTATCATCTGCGTAACGATGAACATTAATGGAGTGTTTCCTCATGATATTACCCAGAGGAAGCATAGAAAGGGAAAAGAATCGGTCCCAGCACAGAACCTTGTGGAACTCCATGACTAACTGTAGTTAGGGTTAGGGTCCTGCTGTCTCCAGGATCTTTGCTATGAAGGTTAGATATACTGAAGGTCTGTAGGAAGCACAGGTGCCTGAATCATTCCAGCTAGTTTAAAAGACTATTGTTTGAAGGTTGATCTGTACCCCCAGGAGGTTACACATTTTGTATCTGATTTTTTTAATCCTTAAAGATGGCAGCTTTAGCATCTCAGAGGGCCTTGTTTTAATGTTTGAAGATATCTGAGCAGACAACACAAGATACTTCCTGTTAGGTCATATCATCTTCAATGAGTGAATTAAGATGTTCTTTGAAAGCTGTAATTTCTTATCTCATGTGTCAAAGGGTGTTCAATTCCTCTGTGATGCTCACACAACACTTCAGTAGCTCTCACACTCTTCTTTGTGTCAGTAACAGCACAAGAAGCCAAGAGATAAAGCGTGACCACTGAAAGATAAATATTGCATCCGTCCTGCAGGACAGCGAGTCGGGTTAAGATTTGGATCACAGCAGAGGCCTCTTCTCTGCTCCTCCATCCATCCAGAGTCTCTGAACTTCAGCCAATAAAGAAACAGGCCCTTAGTATGTGTTCATCCCAAACACAGCGTGTGTGTAAGAAGCAGGCGGTTCTTCTCTCTGATGAGCTGTGACTGATTCTGACTCTGTGGTAAATGTGTGTTTGTGGTTCAGGAGGAGAAACCAGCCGATAAGGAGCATGAGGAGAAGAAAGAGGACAAACCACAGGGTGAGTTCATTACAGACTCATTTACTGTCCCGTGTGTTTGTGGTCTCACAGCCTGTGGTTAAAACAGGCCGGAAATGTCAGGAATAAACGTTCCTCTTTAAATACGTTTCAAAGTTTTATTACAAAGATGCACAAATATCACTTCTCTTGTTACGTGATCGGTTACAGCTCTTTTATAGCACGCCCAGGTTTATGGCACTAACATGAGCTCGACACCTGCTTTCTTTGGGCTTCTGATTTTCTGTTTGAACGTGTCAGTATCGACTGAGGATGGTCCTGTAGAACAGGTGGGTCATCACAGCCCTGCGACTCAGAACAGGTGAGTGTTTAAAGAAACAAGAACGAAAAGATTCCAAATGATAACTCATACATGAGATAAAATGAAGACTAGGCCGTCTGTGAACAGACACCATCATTTATGCACCATGTCAACATGGCGGCCATCTTCCTCTGACGTCACTCTCGGGGTTGAAGGTCGTCGTGCTGATGTATTAAGGTTTAAAAACAGGGCGTCACTGCTTCAGGCCACATTTCAAGGTTGTTATCAACAGATGATTCACAAAGCTAACATTAGCATTCACCACATGCTAACACAAGCATTACCTCGTTACCATCTCCATTAGTAAGAATGACTTCTTTACTAATGAATGGTGTAACACACTCAAACAGCAGTATTAGCTAGCCTGTTAGCTGGTGGCTAATGGTGGCTAACAGGTGTTGTTCTAACTTAAACATGTTCAAATGTCCCCTCATGTTTATGATCCATTGTCTTCGGTTAATTATCAGGAAATAATCAATATTTGTAAGATTCTTGATGTTTATAAACGTTTCAGTTTCATTTGAGCGTCCCTCCTGAGCAGGAAGAAAGAAAAATGGCCGCCAATTAGCCTGCAAAAAGTCTGAGCTGATTGTAGAATATCAACAGTGACGACAGCAAACAGCAGCAGTGAGACGAGAGCGAACGTCAGTGAGGTCTCAGTGTCTCCCTCTCAGACAGCGTTCCTCTCAAAGGCCGGTTGTTACAAGGAGCTGAATCACAGAGGTGTCCTGCTCTTCATAGCAAACAGACTGATGAATGAAGAGCAGCACAAACACTGAACCAGTTTCACATTAAAGATCTGTTTTTAAAGGCTGTCCACAGAGGTGTTATATATTCCTATAATTGTGAATTATTGATGATCTTTTTTAAGTTGTGAATGACTTTGAAACTCAACAAATATAAAAGTTTTATAGCACTAAGTGTCATACTGTCTCTGAGCCACGTGCAGCAGCAGCAGCAGCAGCAGCAGCAGCAGCGTGTCCTGCGGTGTAGTCTTTGGATGTCCTTCATGCCACAATAAAAAGAGGAACAAAAAAAGAGATTAAAATAACTTTGATTGTTCTCCTTCCACAGAGTCAGCTCCGGCCCCCGCTCCATCACCTGCCCCAGCAGCAGCCCCTGCTCCTGCCCCTGCTCCTGCTCCTGCCCCTGCTCCTGCCCCTGCTGCAGCAGCAGCTCCTCCAGCGGCTCCTGCTGACCCTGGTCAAGCAGGACCGGAGGGGTAATGAACACCTTCATCATCACAGAGTGTTTCTCTCCTGATTACTTCTCAGATGGTTAATTTCAGTGAGCACGTATAATTAAAGAGAGTAGACTTAATGTGTTTATCTCTGCAGTATCTGCTCTGCCTGCAGACTTTAGCTTACCGAAACACTCTGCTGCCACGACAGCCAACCACCAACAGTCTCACATTAATCAGTGGAGACTCATTAATCAGATTCCCTGCAGGCTGCAGAGACGAAGAGAGACGCCTGAGAGATGAACGCAGCATGTGCGATCTGATCCTCTGCTGTTACATGCACACTAACAGGGACCACTGAAAGTGGATTAAGAGCTCTGCAGCTTAAAGCGGCTCGCTGAGGCTGCTTCTGGAGCACCTGAAGAGAGACTGAGGGCGACCCATCCTGCTGATCCTCAGGTGTAAACACAGCTCACCTTTACGAATCAGAGTGGTCTCTGCTTCCAGTTTATTTATTTATTTTTATTTTAAAAGAATAATTAATATTTTGTACCTTTGGACCTTTTCTATCCTGACAGCCAACATGATGTTTGAAGATGTGAATGCAGTAACCAGTTTGGGATGTTGGTCCACAAACATTTACTTTGTACAAACATTTATTTTGTATTCCATGTATAGATGTGTGTAAATATGTGTGTGTGTGTGTGTGTGTGTGTGTGTGTGTGTGTGTGTGTGTGTGTGTGTGCGTGTAAAGGCCCAATGAGAGACAAGACAGAAAACGAGTGAAAGCTTTAAACTGCGACTCGCCGTTTCGTGCTCTGTCCTGGGTCGATGTTGAATTGCATCGTCCCTATCAGATAAAATAATTAAATTAATTTGTTAATAAGAAATAATCAGTCATCATCAGAAGGTGAATTAACTCTATTTGAAAAGAGAGCTGAAAACATGCGGTGCTCAGTGTGCGTCCTGTCAGTACTGTCACTCTGCCACCAGAGGGCAGCATCAGCTGAAGTCTCACCTGTGAGCTGAGCGACAACACGCTGTGTTTCACTTTGTGTCTGAAGTGATGAGGAGCTCTGAGGAGGACGTGCTCTTCATGCAGAGAGGTCCCTGTTTGTTGAAGAAGAATGTGTTATTGATCTGATCGACTCCTGAATCATTTATGTTTGATGTAAATGTTGTAACAGGTTTAAGGGAGTTATTGTGCAGTGATTTATTTGCACAGATTGGACATGACCGAATGTGTCCAGCAGGAGGCGACGTATGAACATGAGGCTGAATGCGTGTTAGACCTGAGGATCGCAGTGTCTCTGCTGTCATGCTGAAGAGCAGCTCCTGCAGAAAGAGTATAATGTAACCCCTTAAAGGCACAGCAGAGACATGGCAGCTGATATGTGTCATTATGGTAATAATCACACAGCTAATGCATTAGCAACATTATTAGCTTTTGATCCAGACTAAAGCACTGGTTCCCAACCTAGGGGTCCCCACCCCACTAGAGGTCGCCCTCACTGTCATGGGGGCTCATGGAATTGTAATATTAAAGTTTCTTCTTTTTTTCTAATTCGTCTTCTGTTTTTTCCGCCTTCAGACAGGATGCTCCTCCTCCTCCTCCTCCTCCCATCGTCATCAACAAGTACTCAGACGAGCAGCTGAGGGCGATCGTCACTCGTATGAGGGAGAGGCTGCAGCTGTACAGGGACAAGGTGGTGGATAAATACGCTTCATCTCCAGAGATCACCCCTCCTGTCAGTGAGTACAAACCAATAACCCCGACGGGGCAGATATAACCCTGCAGAGAGGCTGTTCTGTGACCTCTGACCTTTAGGATGAGTCCGTAGTGTGCTTCAAGAAACAGCTTCATGTCATCAGCTGATGTTTGATCACATATTTCAGGTCTGTGATATCTGCTGAATGTTGGTGTGCAGTTTACGAGAATATCGCTCAGTTTTGATATCCTCCTTCCAGCCCCTCTGCTCCGCAAAGACCACTACTTCAAAGTGATGGAGGAGAGGAAGAGGCAGGCGGAGGAGGAGCGGATAAAGAAGGAGGAGGCTGACAAGAAGAAGAAAGAGGAGCAGGAGAAGAAGAAGAAGGAGGCGGAGGAGAAGAAGAAGGAGGAGGAGGAGAAGAAGAAAGCAGAGAGTAAAGAGGAGAAGAAGGAGAAGAAGGACATAAAGACCCGGCTCACAGAGGCGGCCTGGTCCACGGTGGACCTGGTCCTGAAGCCAGTGGAGGACCTGATGGACTCGGTGCTGGGGAACACCATAGATCCGTTCGGAGACCGACACTACATCGCCTGGCTCAGCCTGGTCACGCTCGCCTTCAACTACAACACCTGGTTCATCACGGCCCGCCTCTGCTTCCCCTACCACACCGACGCCGCCATCCCGCTCTGGTTCGCCCTGGACCTCCTGGCTGACCTGATCTACCTCACAGACTCCATCATCTTCCAGGCCCGCAAGCAGTTCGTCAAAGCAGGAGACATCATAGTAAGGCTCAGATAGTCAGTGTTACTGAGGGTATATAAAGAGACAGCAACATGACACGTGTTCTCTGTTCTGACAGAAAGACCGAGTGATGACGAAGAAGAACTACAGAGAGTCTGACAGATTCACGGTTTGTACCTTTAACTCTTTAAACGTGAGAATACAGTCAGCTCAGATCTCACCATGCCTCTCCTCACAGCTGGACATGGTGGCCCTCATCCCCTTCGACCTGCTGTACCTCCAGTTTGGATTTAAATCCATCTTCAGAGCCAATCGCCTGCTGAAGGTGAGTCTCCCCAGGTGTGAGGTAATCTGTTCACTTCCTGTTGGAGCCTCTCTGACACGTTTTTGCCTCTTCTTCAGGCAGACACCTTCTTTGAGTTCAGCGACCGTCTGGAGAGCATCATGGCCAAAGCTTACATCTGGAGGTGAGACACATTAAACCTATGACGCCATCTTTGTTGTCATTACGCAGTTTTAAAACACCTGAAAGGTTAGCAAGGAGCATCCATCCTTCATGTTTACTGTGATGTTAATGCAGATGCTAATTTTGGATAGCTAAAAACAGGCCATAACCAAAATGTGAGAGTGTCAGACATTTTTGCCATGGTAGTGACCTGTCAATCACAGGTAGCCCCGCCCTAAGCCCTCCCCTCTTCCTGGTCTGTGTGACTCTCAATGGGAGCATCAGTGACTAAATGAACATCATGCTGTGTTGAAGAAGACTTGAAACTAGAGACTGAGACCATAAAGTCATTAGGAACATGTTTACTGAGGGAATACATCAGGAGAGGAGGAGGAGCATGTTCTCATAGACTTCTATAGGATCACACTTCTTGTACAACCAGTGGTGGCGCCCCCTGCTAGACATTAGACAGAACGCAGGTTTAAGACACTCTACTCTGACTTCACTCCACCTCTTATAGACAGTCTGTGATCCTGAACCGTGTGGTCTGTTGAAAGAGTCAACTCATTTTCTACGGTAGCCCAAAAGGGTCAAACCATATACTGGCTTTGTAGAGGGCTTTAAAGGTTGTTGGCTTGTTGTGCCTTTATTGATCGAGAGGACGGTGCATAGTGTTAGAAACAGGAAGAGAGAGTGGGGATGACACGCGGCAGAGGGCCGAGGGCGAGAGTCGAACCCGGGGACGCCACATCGACGACTGTAGCCTCCGTACATGGTCGCCAATTTAACCGCTGAGCTGAACCAGCGCCCTTGTAGAGGGCTTTGAATGTTTGGTTGCAGCCACTGTAGGTTCTCTGAGACGCTCAGATCAGCTTCTGCTTTTACTCTCCTGTCAGAGTGATTCGGACCATCGGCTATCTTCTCTTCATGCTGCACATCAACGCCTGCTTCTACTACGTGGCCTCAGACTATCAGGGCATCGGGAAGACCAAATGGGTCTACTCCGGTCTGGGCAGCGCGTGAGTACAGATCCTTAAAGTTCTGAAAGATGTGTTTTATTGTATTGGACACCTAGAATCTGAAGTTAGTCTCAGGCCCTATTGGAACGTCTCCAGTGGATGTGTTCATCCTGCAGCAGTGAAACAGGCTGTAATGGCTGCAACATAATCCTTGATGGGTCAAAGGTCATCCACTAAAAGTTCTTGTTGTTTCCACTGACAGGCTCAGATTGTTATTCTAAGTGTGTGACAACATGACAGAAAGGATCCCTACAGAGATAGACCTTTTTGTTACAGAGGAAGATGATTGTTTTAACCACACACAGACGTTACATCGCTCTCTGCACACACACAGATACAGCTGTCTCCATGAAATGTCCAAAGTCGATCACAGCCGTACTGTCTGTGCTGCTGCTGCAGTTACCTCAGCTGCTTCTTCTATGCGGAGAAATCCCTGCTGATGATCGCTGAGCTGCCGGTGCCTGACTCCATGTTCGGACAGATCTTTCAGATGACTAACTACCTGTACGGAGCTTTCTTTATGTCCATCATTCTGGGACAGGTAGCTCGTTGTCTTATCTGTTTTTGTTGTTGTTGATTTGGTCGACGTTTTTGGCTTCATGTGATATTTTTGTGGAATCACACACACACACACACACACACACACACACACACGTTCAACCTATCGGTCCAGAAACGAGTCACTGACAGGTAGATTAGTCTGTGACAGCCCCTCTAACGCCCCGCCCCCTCTCCACAGGTACCTGCGCAGTTACTACTTTGCTGTCCGCAGTCTGATCAACATCGGGGGTCTTAACGAACCCCACACCGTCTTTGAGATTACCTTTCAGATGACTAACTTTTTCACGGGCGTCTTTGTGTTCTCCAGTTTGATCGGACAGGTAACACGGAGTCCTCCCGTAGCGTCAGTCCCAGTCCCAGCATGGATAGAAACTAGCGTCTCCAAGTCAGCGTGTCATCACGTGTCTTGTTCACATAGTGATGTAGAGATAGATGAAGGATGGTACTGACACTCGTCTTAGTCTCAGTAACACCTTGATCCATCGCTCCAGCTGTCTCACTGGTTCCCTGTGAAGTCTTGACTGTAGAAAAACGTGTTAAATGTGCTGAATGTTGATTTAAACATGAAAAGTCATCAGACGTTCAAGTCTTCTCACTCTGCCTCAGATGAGAGACGTCATCGGTGCAGCCACAGCAGGTCAGACCTACTTCAGATCCTCCATGGACAACACTGTGTCCTACATGGTGAACAACCGCATCCCCTCTCTGGTGCAGAACCGAGTCCGCACCTGGTACACCTACACCTGGGACGCCCAGGGCATGCTGGGTCAGTAACGCTGGATGGTAACTCTTCCTCCTGCAGCTCCAGACGTGTTCAACGTTGGGCCTGACACCAAACTGCTTCTGTTGTCTCTGGATGTTTCCAGATGAGTCAGAGCTGCTGGACAAGATGCCTCTGGTGATGAGGACCGCCATCGCTGTGGACATCAACCTGGCCACCTTCCAGAAGATCGACCTCTTCAAGGTTCCTCTAAAAGACATGAAAACACAGTAAACGATGCGTCCTGCAGTGTGAGCGTGAAGTGATCACCATGTTGTTCCTCCTGCAGGGCTGTGACCAGCAGATGTTGGTGGACATGTTGCTGAGGCTCAAATCCATCATCTATCTGCCTGGAGACTTTGTGGTGAAGAAAGTGAGCCATGATCAGATGATGGTCTTTATATTTGAATCTGTGTGATGTATGTGCTCTCTGAACGCGCGTGTCTGATGCCTGTGTGCAGGGAGACATTGGTAAAGAGATGTACGTCATTAAGAGCGGAGCGGTGCAGGTGGTGGGAGGACCTGACAACAGCATCGTGTTTGTCACTCTGAAGGCCGGCTGTGTGTTTGGAGAGATCAGGTGAGTCTGACTTGGTGATGTGTCACAGGTAGGACTACAGAGTACCTGTTTCAGTTCACTCATCGATGCTCTGTGCAGATCCTTATGAAGATGAGCTGTGTGTCTTATTATTAGTTATTGTTCATGTGTTTGTGATGTGTGCAAAAAGATTTGCATCACATCTGATCACAGTTCAGTTATTCAAACAGAGAGGAACCAGCACAGGTCCCTGTGGAATTCCAGAGGTCACCTGCTGTTTCCTGCCGTCCGCCTGTAGCTGTTCGGTTTATGAAGGAGGATTTTAACACTGACAGTCTTTCATGAGGACCTGTAGCAAAATATGTACGAGTCCGTTTACACAGCTGACTGACCTTTTTCCAAAACTGAAACTATCAGAAAATAATCACCGTCAGAGAGTTCTGGTGTCGTTCATGTTTGTTTGTCTCAGCCTGTTACAGTCGTCCAAAGATGGAGGCAACAGGCGGACAGCTAATGTCAAAGCTTACGGCTTCGCTAACCTCTTCGTCCTGGAGAAGAAGGACCTGTTTGACATCCTGGTCCACTACCCCGAGTCCCAGAAGGTGCTGGCCCAGAAGGGCAGGTGAGTCAGTCCTAAAGACACGGACTTGTTTACATTGTTTGTTATTTTTGTTGTTTGTCTTAAGAAATAAGTGATTTGATCAATGTCTGTCTGCAGAAGTGAACAGGTGCTCTCTGAGTGCAGGTTTATTTCTCATGATTTCTTTACTTAAACTTTCTGACCTGCGTTTGTGTTGTGTTGTTGAAACCTTTAACTCGGCCGATCCTCCACTCTGAGAAGAGATATACTTTCTCTCCTGAGCTAGCGTTGCAGTATTCACAGTATCAGTGGGCGCTGGCTGATAATACTTGTGTCGGTGTGCAGGAAACTGATGAAGGCGAAGGGTCCGGCAGCAGCTAAAGCAGAAGAGGAGAAGAAGAAAGGACTCGCTCTGTTCGGACCCAAACCGGCCACACCCAAACTGCTGCGAGCGTTCGGAGGAACGCTAAACAAAACAGTTGTTGACAAGATGAAGGTAACAGCTCTCACATTTACATTTAAATATGTTAAAGTCTTCACTGTCATTCTGACTGATACACACACCGTCTGTTTGCTCCCCTCAGAGTGCTGCTGCAGGACGCTGAGGACGCTGGGGACTGAACTTATTTATTACGACTCCTTTTTGGGAGTGAATGTACAGTTTATTAATATTTTGTACTGATGATGGAACATGTGGAACATTAGCTGCTTTAAACACAATAAAGATAATGATAATATATTTATATTTAACAGGGTTACAAAGTGCATGTCATCAGAGTCCACAGCTGCTGTTAGCTGCACTAACAGTCACTTTAAGCTCGAGCTAACAAACAGCTGATTTAAACACGTCTTTACAAACTGATCTGATGTCTGTGAGCTTAACGAGTACATGCTGCTCTTTGTGTGCTGCATCCTGAAGACAACGTGTTTGTCTGCTGTCTGTCTGTCTGTGTGCTGACGCTCTGCAGTGCTAAAGCACACACAGATTCTCAGTCATGTAAATAATGCTGACAGTGTTACGTGTGACTGATGTGATACGTGTTGAAATAAATGACTCCCTGAACACAGTGAGTTTGTTGTGTCTGTGTTTTACAGACCCAGAGAGAGGTGCTAATCCTGTTAGCCACACAGAGACATGTGAGGTCTCTGCAGCCTGAGCTAACCCCAACTTATATCACAAGTTAGCACCACGTCATTTACATGTTGTCCCATTATTACTCATACTGAAACATGCTCTCAGAGCTGTGAAACGTGGAGGAAGGCTGGGAATGATCTTCATAAAAGAACAACCCGCTGCTTATTAAAGACGCAATGGTAAAGTGATGTGTACCTCTGACTGTCCTGAGGTCTGACCTGGAGTCAGCCCTGGGTTAGGGTTAGCGTCCTGTCTCTCTGCCTGCCAGTGACTGGCAGCTGATCTGGTGTTGACTCCAGCACAAAGGGGCGTGTCCTCAGGGTATTAATGGCTCTAAGACATTTAATTGCCTCAGTCGGTGTTTGGATCAGAGACTAGGACTGCAGAGGATCCACAGACTCCGACATCCACACAGGACCCGGTCTGCAGGAGGAGACGTGGGCTGTAGCCCCCTCCCAGCCCAGTCATGTTCAGCAGGTTGAAGAAGTTGATTGGGGCTCCTGAGCCTCCCCCTGCCCAGGAGGCTCCCCCACCTGCTGCCGCCCCGGCTCCACCTGCTAAGGTAAGACCACCTCCTTGTAAGATGTTAGATATTACAGATGTGGAGCAGCAGAGTATTTTAAAACAGTCGTGTTCTCATGTGAACCATTCAAACGTTACTGTGCTCATCAGGCTGAACACACACAAGTGGTTTCAGGTGAACTCGGCAGGTGACTGAGATCAGTGAAAGCCTCTGAAGCAGCTTGGCACTGATCACTGCACCTGAACAGGGCAGGTGAGCCTGCATGGTGCGTTCACTGCTGCTGGGTCTGAAATAATGATGATAAAAGTTATGAAGTGAATTCAGCTCAGGATGAACGAAGGAGGCAGCTCCCTAGCTAGCCCCCTATGTCAGATACTGTAACATTTAAACAGATGACTGTTGCAACTGATGCTTTTTAATAATCCCTTTTTTAACAATAACCAGTGTTAGGGTTAGGGTTAGGGGTCAGGGTTAGGGGTCAGGGTTAAAGAGTCCTTTAAAAGCAGACGTGACAAATCAAAAGAAAAGAGGAAATAAAGACGACACGATCAGTGAAGAGAAAGGATCAAGAATAAGAAAATATATTTCAAACATTTACAAAATCTTTCACAAAGAAAAAGTTTCATGATGAGATTTAAATGAAGCTCATAGACTGTTCGGTATGTTCAGAGTGTGATCATGTGGAGGCACATGTGGAGGCATGAGGAGAAACTTGACCTGATCATCGAACAGAATTTAGCATCAGATTTTCCACCTAGATTTGATCTTCATATCATTGGACTTTAAACAGAATAACCTCAGACTTATCATCGTTGAGTTTATGGAAACGTTTCGCTCAGCCTCTAAGATCGGAGGGTTTTAATGGGATATGAGAGAACGTCATCAGCGTAAAGATTGTCAAACACTTCATGATCCGAAAAACCTGAGGCAGCATGTTTATGGAAAACTAAAGTGGTTGAAGAAGCGAGCCTTGAGGGACACCACGACTCAACTGAGCAGTTGAGGAAGAAGTGTTACCCAGAGCGACATCACAGTCTGTTGGAAAGGTAGGAACATATTATGCTAAGACTGGAGCCCTTTATCTCCATCTCCATTATCCATTATCTCCATTATTAGTGACTTTAACAATGGCTGCTGCGATGTGAAACAAGACTGAAGACTGTGAAAAACTACAAGGATAGAAGAAAAGGAAGAAGAAAAAGAGGGGACTGTTGGGTTAGCAGAAAAACAGCGACTGTGTTGGACCTAGAGGTTGTAAGGGGTGGTTCTGTGTCACTGGTACCGGTCTCATGTATTTACAGGAGGAAAAGCCCCCTGAGAAGAAGGATGAAAAAGAGCAGCCAACGAAAGAGGAGGAAAAGAAAGAGGAGGAGAAAAAAGAGGAGGAAAAGAAGGAAGAAGAGAAGAAGGAGGAAGAGCCGAAGAAAGAGGAGCCAAAACCAGGTGAGACGTCCAGACTCCATGTTCAGTGTTCAGTGTTGACACGGTTACATCGCAGCTGTTACACTTGTTACACACGTCATACAGATTCTGGAGCCGAGCGATCTCTGAGTTTTTGTTTCATGTTAAAGAAGTCGAAGAGAGTTCTGCAAAGGATTCAGAGGTGCTCCTTGTTGTCCGGGGCTGATCACCCTTTGAAATCACTGTCTGTGTTTAAGAAAGAGTGCTGCTGTGTTTTCTACCAGCTCCAGCTCCTGCACCAGCTGCTGCTCCTGCTCCTGCACCAGCTGCTGCTCCTGCTCCTGCTCCTGCACCAGCTCCTGCTCCAGCTCCTGCTCCAGCTCCTGCTGCTGCTCCTGCCATCCCAGAGGAGGCTGAGGGGTAAGACTGCACCTTATACAGATTTGTATTCCATGTCTATAAGAAGTTGACGTCACGGTGACGTCACTCGCTGGTTTCTGGACTTCTGTTTTGAAGCTTTGAGTTTGGCAGTTTGGCCGTCGCCATCTTGTTTTCTTTTGAAACAAGAAGAGTCCATAGATAGAAGAGAGGATGGAGCTGGAGAGAAGCAACAAGTTAGCAAACAAGTTAAAGTTAACTCGCGCATGTTCACCAAAGTCCGTCCATGATTCACAGTAACTTTGATATTAATCTGGAAGCTGATTTTAGCCAGCACAAAATACTCAGTGTCTTCTTCCAGAGGTTCCTGCACAGAAGTTCCTGCAGAGGTTCTTGCAGAGGTTCCTGCATAGAAGTTCTTGCATAGGTTCCTACACAGAAGTTCCTGCAGAGGTTCCTGCACAGAAATTCTTGCAGAGGTTCCTGCAGAGGTTCTTGCAGAGGTTCCTGCACAGAGGTTCCTGCAGAGGTTCCTGCACAGAAGTTCTTGCAGAGGTTCCTGCAGAGGTTCCTGTAGAGGTTCCTGCAGAGGTTCCTGCAGAGGTTCTTGCAGAGGTTCCTGCAGAGGTTCCTGCACAGAAGTTCTTGCAGAGGTTCCTGTAGAGGTTCCTGCAGAGGTTCTTGCAGAGGTTCCTGCACAGAGGTTCCTGCAGAGGTTCCTGCAGAGGTTCCTACACAGAGGTTCCTGTAGAGGTTCCTGCAGAGGTTCCTGCAGAGGTTCCTACACAGAGGTTCCTGTAGAGGTTCCTGCAGAGGTTCTTGCAGAGGTTCCTGCACAGAAGTTCTTTCAGAGGTTCCTGTAGAGGTTCCTGCAGAGGTTCCTACAGAGGTTCCTGCACAGAGGTTCCTGCAGAGGTTCCTGCAGAGGTTCCTACACAGAGGTTCCTGCAGAAGGATTTTAGGATGATCGTATCTGATTTAATCTGACAGTGGAGTTTCATGAGACGACCTGTGTTGAGGCTCTTGTGGCCTGGATCTGTTCTTTCTCTGGTTCGACTCCGTGTGGGAAATCACTGTATCTGAACTGTTGTGGAGACGAGATGGCAGACTGTCAGCCATTTCCATTTGAGATGACAGAAAGGCGTAAAGGATCGGTTTTGATAGGATAGTGTCGTAACATACGGTACATTTATCGGGTTGTGTATCGGCAAGAAGCAGGTAATACGATATTTATCACGATACAGGAGTCACGACATCAGGATCAATAAGTAAAGCAGTATGACAGTCCAACGACGACACCTGTTGTTCTTTGTCTGAACGTCTTTGTTCTTCAGTTTACGTCGTTACGTTGTCAAACATTTGCATATAGATTACAACACTGCCATCTAGTGTTTGGGGGTTTACATAAGTGAACTACTGCCACAAACAGCACACAAAACATTATATATAAAGCGTATATCAGGACACTAAGCTGTATGTGCTCACCTCCAACACCCCAACATTAACACAGGAGAACATCTGGCGACACTTGGACCTGCAGGTGTTGGATGTCGTCATGCGTCAGATGAAACACTGATGGTGAACCTGCAGTCTGCGGCGTCGGCTCCGGGCTGAGGTTACATTTGTGGTGAAAAGAGGAGAGAATTATTGGGACATTTCAAAAATCAATGTTTGTTTATTGATCTCTGCATGTTCAGCTAGTGCAGACTCTACAGGTACTCTATAGAATCAACCTGACCTGATGTCGACCCTGGAGCCTGAACTCTTTCAGGAGTTCCTTGTGTAGCTTGTCTCATAATAATAATATTAATAATAATAATAATAATAATATTAATAAACCTTTATTTATATAACACCTTTCCAAACCCAGGTTACAAAGTGCTTTACAACAACAACCACATGAAAACAGATCAGCAGAATAAAACACAAGAAAAGCAGTCAGAGTCAAACAGGAGAGATATACTCCAAAGATGGTCCAATACATTACAAAGCGTCACATGTCTACATTAAACATACAAAGGTCAAAGGTTATCTCAAAGCCAGGTTAAAGGAGGGTTTTTTGAAGCAGTCGACAGATTCAGCAGATTTAATGGAAGGCAGACGTGAGTTCAGGCGTCTGAAACCGCAAACGAGCCGTCGCCCTTCGTTTGAAGTTTTGTGCGTTTCTTCACCAGGAGACTGTTTGAAGATCTAAGAGGTCGTTCTGTGATGTAAGGGGTTAAAAGCTAGTGCTTAAAATCTGGTGCTTTAATTAAAAGGATCTTAAAATCGATTCTGAATTTCATTGTCAGCCAGAGCAGTGAGGCTAAAACAGGTGTAATGTGGGATCTGCAATTTGTCCCAGTTAAGAGTCTGGTTGCTTTATGACTCTGAGTCGAGCAGGGCTGATGGCTGGCAGGTAAAATGTCAGTGAGACTGACGCAGGTTAGAAATGATATCTGTCAGCTTATGCAAGGTAATGGCAACGTATCATGTATCAGTGATCAGCGTCACACAGCACACTGGAGAGTAAGAGCCAATCAGTGAGTTATTTTAGTAACATTCAACATTTTAATAATTACAGATCATTAGACGCAGCTGTCACTAAACTCTGCAGCCGTGATCTAAATATACTCAGTGTGATAGAACGTGAACTGTCAGCACTGTGATGTCAGCTCAGTGAGCACACAGTCTGTTCACACTGTGTGTTATCTGCAGGGACAGCAGCCATGACCTGAGTGAGCCTGCAGCCTGTGACTCCTAAAGAAGGAAAGCAGATTAGCAGCTTAGTGGTATTTGTGACTGAACGATCAGGGAAGCTGCTCACATGCATGCACGATATATTTATACGCTGCTATATTTAGATTGTTTTCTAGTGCAAATACACAGCAGCTGAGTTAGTAAGAAAACAACATGAATTATCTTCATGTGTGTTAATAACACGTGTGATTGACAGGTCTGTTAGAGGTCCCCTGTTCAGAACAGGAAGTACACTGACTCTTCCTCCCCTACTGCCCACCACAGACTGAATATAAGACGGTCACTGCGTCTTCTTGCTTATCAGAAGAGACCATCTGTGGAGGACGGGGGAGCTGGAGGCAGAGGGACTTCAAACATCAGCTAACGCTAGTGCTAGCTTAGTTAGCAAGTGCATTGGTGATAGTAGCTGTGATAATAACTGGCATGAAAATGTGGCTACCAGATAACAGGCTTTAAACAGAATGAACAGCAACTCATCAGAGTGACTTTTAGTGCAGCCCAACACTGAACAGGACATTTTTCAGGTTGCTATGGTAGTGACCTGTCACTCACAGGTAGCCCCGCCCTAACCCCTCCCCTCTGTCTGGTGTGTGTGACTCTCAATGGGAGCATCAGTGACAAAATGAACATCATGCTGTGTTGAAGAAGAAACTAGAGACTGAGACCATAAACTCATCAGGAACATGTTTACTGAGGGAATAAATCAGGAGAGGAGGAGGAGCATTTTCTCATTGACTTCTATGGTTTTCCTTTATATTCAGTGAGGAAGCTCCGCCCCCTCCTGTGGTCTACTTCCGCTACACTGATGACACCCTCAGAGGTTTGATCACTAAGTTAAGAGAGCGGACGGAGTTGCTCCGAGAGAAAGCAATCGACCCGTATGCCACCTCCCCAGAGATCAGCCCACCTGTCAGTAAGTATGGACAGGTACACTCCAACAGGTAGACAGTCGATAAGGCTGTTTAACTCACTGTCACTGACTGTGTCTGTTCAGCTCCTATTCTGAGGAAGGACGACTATATCAGGAAGAAGGAGGAGGAGAGGATAGCTAAAGAAGAAGCGGATAAAAAGAAGGCAGAAGAGGCAGCGAAGAAGGCGGAGGAGAAGAAGAAGAAGGACGAGGAGAAGAGGCTGGAGGCGGAGCAGAAGGCGGAGGAGGAGCGGCTGGCAGAGGAGGCCAAGAAGAAGGCAAGGATCCTCCCCGACATCAGCTGCTCCTGCTTTGACATCCTCTTCCGCCCAGTTGAGGAGAAGATGGACAGCGTGCTGGGAACCACCATCGACCCTTTCACAGGTGGGACAGGACAGGTGAGATCACACAGACACATAGAAACACCTGGATACTTTAAATCACTGTCTCTATCTGCAGACCGTCGCTACATCGCCTGGCTGACAGTGGTGGCGTGTGCGTACAACTACAACGTGTGGTTCTGCTCGGCCCGGCTGGCCTTCCCGTACCACAGTGCGAGTGTGAACTGTTACTGGCTGCTGTGTGACGTCCTCAGTGACATGGTGAACGTAATCGACATCATGGTGTGGCAGCCGCGGCTACAGTTCGTCAGAGCCGGAGACATTGTTGTGAGTCACAAAGCATCACCTGAAGCACCTTCTGACTGTCAGCCTGTGTGATATTAACTCTGACCGTGTGTCCCTGCAGAAAGACAGAGCTGTGACCAAAGTCCATTACAGGAAGTCACAGCGCTTTAAGGTGAGAATATAAACACACATGTTCATCTTTCTACAGCCCCAACATGCATCAGTGTTTCACATGAAACCAGTGGACCCCAAGCTCTGACTGATGTGTTCATGTTTTGTCTCTGTTTAAAAACTAACGTGAAGTATATGACGTCATTTCCAGCCAACTAGCAAATCCACTAGCTAAGGTCAGCCCGCTAGCTGTCACTGAGCTATGCTTCATGAATCTGGTGTTGGTTGCAAATAAACTAAAGTAGCCAGTTCATCAGCTACCAGCAGCTGTGGATGATATCTAAACAGGGATTTAATACTTTATCTTGTCAGCTGCTCTACCTCTCATCGAGCAAGCTAAAGTTAGCTAACCAAGCGAAGGACCTTCCTTGAACCAGATGTCCTGCTGATGTCAGCGCTGTTTTCCCCTCACGGTCACATTCCTGTTTGGCCTGACTCCATAAAACTTTGTGATGTTAGCGGACTCCATTTCTAAGCTAACATTACATTGTTGCTATAGGGGAGTTAAAGTGAGTCATGGCATTATAATCCATTCACACACTGATTACAGTCACTATGTTAAGCAGTTTACAGGAATTCAAACTACTGTTCCTTTAATTCTTACGACCCCTCAGCTTTCTCCCTAGGTTAGGAACCACTGGATTCAATTAGCTAACCAGTGATGAAGATTAATCGTGTCTTTAATAATAATGGGTTAGAAAAGTAGTTCTTGTTTACTTTAAGTCAAGTAGCATTTAGCCTACACTGTTGAGCTGATACTGTAGCTTCAGATCTTTCAGAACATCTGAGCAAACTGAATCAGCACATAACTAGCTGTTTAACTAGCTGTATAACTAGCTGTTTAACTAGCTGTATAACAAGCTGTATAACAAGCTGTATAACTAGCTGTATAACTAGCTGTACAAGCTGTATAACCAGCTGTATAACTAGCTGTTTAACTAGCTGTATAACAAGCTGTATAACTAGCTGTATAACAAGCTGTATAACTAGCTGTATAACTAGCTGTACAAGCTGTATAACAAGCTGTATAACTAGCTGTTTAACTAGCTGTATAACAAGCTGTATAACTAGCTGTTTAACTAGCTGTACAAACTGTATAACCAGCTGTATAACTAGCTGTTTAACTAGCTGTACAAGCTGTATAACTAGCTGTTTAACTAGCTGTATAACAAGCTGTATAACTAGCTGTTTAACTAGTTGTATAACAAGCTGTATAACTAGCTGTATAACTAGCTGTTTAACTAGTTGTATAACAAGCTGTATAACTAGTTGTATAACTAGCTGTATAACAAGCTGTTTAACTAGTTGTATAACTAGCTGTATAACAAACTGTATAACTAGCTGTATAACTAGTTGTATAACAAGCTGTTAAACTAGCTGTATAACTAGCGGTATAACTAGCTGTTAAACTAGCTGTATAACTAGCTGTTTAACTAGTTGTATAACTAGCTGTATAACAAACTGTATAACTAGCTGTATAACTAGCTGTATAACAAACTGTATAACAAACTGTATAACTAGCTGTATAACAAACTGTATAACTAGCTGTATAACTAGCTGTATAACAAGCTGTATAACTAGCTGTATAACTAGCTGTGTAAATAGCTGTGTAACTAGCTGTATTACAAGCTGTATAACTAGCTGTTTAACTAGCTGTATAACAAGCTGTATAACTAGCTGTGTAACTAGCTGTTTAACTAGCTGTTTAACTAGCTGTGTAACTAGCTGTGTAACAAGCTGTATAACTAGCTGTTTAACTAGCTGTATAACAAGCTGTATAACTAGCTGTATAACTAGCTGTTTAACTAGCTGTATAACAAGCTGTATAACAAGCTGTATAACAAGCTGTATAACTAGCTGTTTAACTAGCTGTATAACAAGCTGTATAACAAGCTGTATAACTAGCTGTTTAACTAGCTGTGTAACTAGCTGTGTAACTAGCTGTGTAACTAGTTGTAACTTCTTTTTCTTCCTCTCTTTACAGACGGATATTTTCAGCATCTGCCCGTTCGACCTCCTCTGTATTTACTTTGAGTTCTCCTCCGTGTACAGACTGAACCGCTTCATCAGGGTAGGCAGCAGATGGTTCTAGAAAGAGGTAGACAGGTATGTGTCCTGTTCAGCTCCTCAGCAGCTCTTTGTCTCCTCTGTGCTTTAGATCGACTCCTTCTTTGAGTTCAGCGATCGCCTCGAGAGCGTCATGGCCAAGGCCTACATCTGGAGGTAAACACTGCTGAGGCAGAGACGGGGACATCAAAGCTCCTGTGAGGAGTTTTTACCTGCTCATGAAACACACTGAAATGAACCGTGATGACTCTGTATGAGCTACAGAAGCAAACAGACCATCAGAGACAACATGGATTATTTCTATATTCTGAAACCGCTGGAACGCAAGATTTCAAATGATGCAGACAGGAACATTTGTCTCCACCTGTCCTTGAGTGATAAACACAGGAGATAAAAAAAATATATCACAGGTGTTTTATTCAACTGTCCCTCTCTGGGCTTCCGTATGTCTCATTTAGTCTGCAGGCCACACAGATCGTTCATCGAATTCTGTTGTTCTGTTTGCAGAGTGGCTCGCACCACAGGTTACCTGCTCTTCATGCTGCACCTGAACGCCTGTATCTACTTCGTGGCCTCCGTGAACCAGGGTCTGGCAACCACCACCTGGGTGTATAACGGAGAGGGCTCAGCGTATGTACGGCTTCGTTTTTAATGTTCATTATTATGTAATCACAGAGTATATTTGCTTACAATCTCAAACACATGATACTAACATGTGTAAGTCTGTTCTGTCCGTCCACCTGCCCTCAGCGCCTCATGACTCTACCTCAGCACCTGAGTGACTTTATTCATGGTTCTGTTAGGAGGACGTTTTTACCATGTCCTGTTGTTTGTGATGTTTGTGATTTTAGATGTTATCATTGTGGAGCTCTCCGTGGGGCTGAAAAATCAGGGCAGCTCTCTGTCCGTCTCTCTTCATAGTCCTGAAAGATAATGAAAGCAGTGTCTCTGTCCTTGGTGCTTAAAATCGTCTGCATTATTTCTATACAGTACATCACTTTCTACACTTAGTGCACTGAACATGTTAATGACCACCATGATGCAAACACGTGATTCAGGCTCTTATTATTATTATTAATTATTATTATTTTATTAACAGCCAAAGATCTCTGTAGCAACAACATACCAACCATTCTGCAGCAGCCCTGCAAAGCTTTGAAAAGAAGGAGACGCCGTGTGTCCTGAGTGACTGAGCGGCCTGAACATGAAACAATGAAAGAGTGAAGTGATGTCGTTTTCTTTGTCTTCCTCAGTCTGATGTTTTTGTGAATGCACTGAGACAGCGAGCTGGAACAGTGTCGTTAAACAGTATGAAGACCTGAACATGACAGCTGTCTGTCCTCCCTCAGGTACATACGCTGTTATTACTACGCAGTCCGCAGTCTGATCAACATCGGGGGTCTACCTGAGCCTGTGACCACCTTCGAGATCACCTTCCAGATGTTAAACTTCTTCATAGGTGTCTTTGTGTTCTCCAGTTTGATCGGACAGGTAAGTGATGTGACATCTGTCTGACACCAGTAGGTTCTTCATCAGGTGTATCCTCTTCAGTGTTATCATATGTCAACCTTTCTCCCTGTGCCGCTTTCTGTCCGTCAGATGAGAGACGTCATCGGAGCAGCCACAGCAGGTCAGGCTTATTTCCGGGCATCGATGGACGGCTGTGTTTCCTACATGAACACCTACACGATCCCCAAGCATGTCCAGAACAGAGTCCGGACCTGGTACAACTACACCTGGGCAGCCCAGGGCATGCTGGGTAAAACTCCTCCAGACTGATCTGATTGCTTAAATAACAAAGAGGCTGTTCAGAGATTTTAACAGCTTGTATCTTTATGTGACCTTCAGATGAGTCAGAGCTGCTGGACAAGATGCCTCTGGTGATGAGGACCGCCATCGCTGTGGACATCAACCTGGCCACCTTCCAGAAGATCGCTCTGTTCCAGGTGAGTCGGCATTCACCTTCTTCACTGCTGCTCAGGACCATGGCACTATAAAGACGGTTTCCCCCATCATGTATCTGCAGTCACATACATCCATCTGACACTCACCTGTTCACCTGCCTGTTCCTCCTGCAGGGCTGTGACCAGCAGATGTTGGTGGACATGTTGCTGAGGCTCAAATCCATCATCTATCTACCTGGAGACTTTGTGGTGAAGAAAGTGAGCCATGATCAGATGATGGTCTTTATATTTGAATCTGTGTGATGTATGTGCTCTCTGAACGCGCGTGTCTGATGCCTGTGTGCAGGGAGACATTGGTAAAGAGATGTACATCATTAAGAGCGGAGCGGTGCAGGTGGTGGGAGGACCTGACAACAGCATCGTGTTTGTCACTCTGAAGGCCGGCTGTGTGTTTGGAGAGATCAGGTGAGTCTGACGGAGGATTAAATAACAGAGTGATACAGAATGTGATCAGGAGGCAAATTGTTCTCACTCTGCATGACTTAAATTCAGCCTCTCTAAAGATGTGAACAGTGTGGACTGTCTGATAAATCTGTTGCCTTCGTCACCGTCACAGTTTGCTGCAGTCTGCCAAAGATGGAGGGAACAGGCGCACGGCTAACGTGAAGGCACACGGCTTCGCTAACCTCTTCGTCCTGGAGAAGAAGGACCTGTTTGACATCCTCATCCACTACCCCGAGTCCCAGAAGGTGCTGGCCAGGAAGGGCAGGTGAGTCTGTTACACCTGAAATGAGAACAACAAAAGCTGCTAATTAAATATTACAGTGCAGCACATCAACGACTGTGTGTGTGTGTGTGTGTGTGTGTGTGTGTGTGTGTGTGCGTGTGTGTGTGTGTGTGAAGGAAACTGACCAAAGCCAAAGGCCCTGCAACAGCTAAAGCTGAGGAGAAACCCAAAGGTCTGACTCTGTTTGGAACCAAACCTCCGACTCCAAAGATGCTCAGAACGTTTGGAAACTTCCGGAGAGGATCCCTCATGGAGAAACTGAGGGTATGGATCCTCCTGCACACACAGAGCACTGGGAGAGTGTGTTTGGTTTGTGCAGCACCAAAGAAAATGTGTCTTTTGTTTTCTGTTTACAGCAAAATGCAGCGGCGCAGAAGAGCTGATGTGTGACTGTACGGACAGACTGACAGGAGCAGCAGAGACATGAGGACTCAGATGATCACATGTTTAACTGAAGCTGGCCTCTGTCACTATAATCTGATACTACTCACCTTCAGTAGATTCTTAGACACACGTTTGTCTGTGACCTTTAACCTGATCAGTGCCAGTAGAGAGACCTGAAGGTGAACGTGATGTTTAAAGTCTGTGGATCATAAACTGTCAAAACGTTTCATATAAAACAAAGTTGTTATGTTAACTACTAAATGTGTCCTCAGGTTCATCACGAAAAACTGGCTCCGTACTGGAGTACTGTCTTTAAGAGGGGGCATCTCTCACTCTGTGATACCTGTGTAATAGCTTAGCATTACTTACAGTTAAAACAACACGTCTCTCACCCTGCTGCTCTGTGCAGGCGCTCATACAGCCTCTGCCTGAAACGACTCAGTCAGCTCTGTCCCTTTAAGAAACCCCGCCCCTACAAGCCCGCTTTCTTCTGATTGGCCAGCTCTCCGAAGCCTGCTGAGGCTGCACTTTGTGACGTCACAAAGTGCAGCGTGTAGAAAAAACAGTGTGAAAGCTGGCGTTCACAGCAGCCTGCGGACTGAGCAGAGGAGCCTGAGGATTACTGCAACATACTTCCACCTACAGATCTGAAACTCCCCCCATGTTTAGTCGGGACATCCAACATGGTGACATTATATATGTTAACTGTGAAACAGTTTGATACTCCCTCTTTAAAGTGGAGCTGAAACGGCATCTCGAGAGTATCTAGCTTCCGTATCGTGACGTATGTCAGAGTGAAACAGGACGTGCAGGCGGGACATATCATTACAGGGATTTGATTGGATCGTTGAGAAGTGGGCGTAGACAGACGTTCTCCACAGCGCAGCAGCTAGCTAACTGACAGAGCGTTCTTGGTGCTCTGCGGCTAAATGTTGCAGATTGATTGGTTGCAATTGTTTGGTGCTAACTTACGTAAGCACGCGTGAAATGTAGTTTTACCAGAAGAAAAAATGATCAGATTTTGATATAAGAATACGAAGAAATGGATTTTCTGTGTTTTTTTGGCCTATATTGTCAAACAGATGCACAATGTTACCGTGTGATGAGATCTAAAAGGATTAAAATGACATTTTTCATTTCACCTCGACTTTAAGACACAAGGAACAGAAAATTAAGGTGTCCACTGTTCAGCAGACATCATAAAGAAATGATCACCTCAGTCGTCTCCATAAAGCTTGGCTGTAAAGGCTCAGATTGTTATTCTAAGTGTGTGACAACATGACAGAAAGGATCCCTACAGAGATAGACCTTTTTGTTACAGAGGAAGATGATTGTTTTAACCACACACAGACGTTACATCGCTCTCTGCACACACACCAGACTCCATTCAGAAAAACTGATTTTACCTCACAGGACACAGGAGCTGCTGCTCTGCCCTGTTCTTGATCCTCTTCTTCAGTTTAAGGACATTTTAAATGCACTTAACCATAAATGCTGGTTAATTTAATTCTGAGTGAGGTAAAGTCTCTGGTTTGATGTTCTGCAGACACCTGACAGCTCTGATCTGCTGCCACACATTAAAACAGCATCTTTATTCTGAAAGTTATTCGTCACTTCCTGTTTGCAGCTCAGCATGACGAGCGTTTAAACATGTAAAGAGAAAGCAGCAGAGAGGAGGCAGGTAACTTTAGAGCAGTGTTATTATGTACTGATAACAGCTGACAGGATAAAATGCACATAAGGCTTTAACATGACGCTAACATGATGCTAATTAAAAAAGCAGTAACATGATACATAACATAATAATGCACACACAGGCTGCAGACAGAGACTGAACGCTGTAGAGCGTCCTGCTCCCATCAGGCTCTGACTGCAGCTGGACCGTTCCTCTCAGTCTGCAGAGAGCCGAGCGTACGGAGCTGAACGAGACCTTCACAGCTGAGATCAAAGTCTTCATGGCCTGCAGCTGCTCCGTGATACTGCACAGGTACAGGTGCAGGTACAGGTTAACATGTCCACAGCCACAGAGCAGTCTGCAGGATACTTGGTCAGTATGAACCAGTGTAATAAGGTCCAGTATGTTGAAGTCCGTCTCTCCCTGCAGGAACAGTCTTTAGCTGTGGATCTTCCAGAAGAGCATCTGTCTGTCGTCTCCTCCTGTGATCACTGAGCTGCACAGCTCGTTCATCCACATGGCCGTCACCGCACCTGTAAACACACACACCTTTATAATTAACACGTTTTAGTGAAGTGAAGATTTGCTTCTTTGTTCAGTCCAACAGAACAAAAGACTCTGCGTGTCCTGTCACACGTCAGAGAAAGGCACAAGATGTGGATCAACGACAACAAGTCATCATTTCTCTGATCAGCTGGTGATTCATTTCACATTCAACGTCTGAAACTGTTGAAGCCGTAATATTGTTCTCCACATAAACCCGGACGGTCCTGTGTGACGTGTGTGACGCGTGTGACGTGTGTGACGTGTACCTGAGTGAGCAGGGATCCTCTTAGTGACCGTGTTACTGAGCAGATCCCACAGCAGCAGGTCTCCAGACTGACCCCCACCCAGCACCGAGCTGCCGTCCCAGCAGAAACACCTGAGACACAAACACAGGTGATGTTTCAACTGCTGCATGGAACAGGTGGAAGCTAACACACACACACACACACACACACACACACACACACACACACACTGATCCTGTACATGTGGCGTTCAGACACATGCTGTGTGACGTTCAGGCTCTGCTAGCAGCTTCACACTGTGATGCTCGATGTTCTCACCTCTGCTCCTCCTCGGCCCTCACTGATGACATCACCATCCCCGTCTGCACGTCCATCACCTTCATGCAGCAGTCTGCTCCCACGCTCAGGACATGTCTGCTGTCTGAGGACGAGAAACACAGAGTCACTGTTTTAAAGACGTCAGTCAGCCGACTGGAAGCTTCATGTTTCAGGTTGTTCTGTTACAGCAGGTTGTTGTCATCATCGAGGTGATGTCATCTTTTACATTTAGAGTTGTGTTGTTCTTTCTGTCAGCTGGAGGTCATCATGAACAAGTTAAAGTATGTGTGCATCCATCACTGGGAGTCTTCTTCCTCCTAAACCTACTGACCAAGGTAACACAGTGTAGCTCACAGGTAAGAAGGTAGCTGTTACTGACCTCTGGTGGTGGGCAGCATGAATGACTCCTATCACTACACTTTGTTTCACTGAGACACTTGAATATGATAAGTTTGAATATAGTGTGACTTCATATTTCCATATATAGTTACATAAAATGTATAATAATCACTATTTTCATAGAACCTCTCTTTAGCATCATTCATTCATTTAAAAAGGTTCCTCCAGGAACCCTTTGAAAGGTTCTTCTACGACCTTGTGAGCTGTGAAAGGTTCCTCCAGGAACCCCACAAGCATGCAAGGTTCCTTTAATATCCTCGCATGACCTTTGGGCGGCCCTTGTTTCACTGTCACATGGTAAACACACACATACTGCTGAAGGATGGAAAGTCCTAAAACACCAGCAGATGGTGGCTAACAATGTTCTATCAAACAGCTGCTTCTGTGCTCTCTGGCAGAGACGACCTCTCCTCTACAGTAAAGACCGACAGAACGTTTGCAGCAAAGGACAAAGCCAGAACCATGAACCTGATCCACTAAAGGTCACAAGGTCAACCTTGAGGCAGACTGTATCCTGCAGATTACCTTCATGACAGAACAACAGTTTGATGTCAGGTTGGATTCTGTCAAGTGTATAAAGGTAAACAGAGTGTGTACATGTGACCTACCAGGGCTGAAGGCCATGTGGTGGATGGTTCCTGTGTGACAGTGGACCTGCTGCAGGACGCTGTAGCTGCTGGTGTCCCACATGGAGACGGTCCCGTCTTTACAGCCAGAGACCAGCAGAGTCCCCGCTGAGCTCAGAGCGATGGTGTTCACCTGGAGGCAGGTGATACAGAGGGGTGATTCAGAGGGGTGATACAGAGGGGTGATTCAGAGGGGTGATACAGAGGAGTGATACAGAGGAGTGATACAGAGGGGTGATACAGAGGGGTGATACAGAGGGGTGATACACAGGGGGTGTTACACAAAGGGTGATACAGAGGGGTGATACAGAGGGGTGATTCAGAGGGGGTGTTTCAGAGGAGTGATACAGAGGGGTGATTCAGAGGAGTGATACAGAGGGGGTGTTACAGAGGAGTGATACCGAGGGGTGATTCAGAGGAGTGATACAGAGGGGTGATTCAGAGGAGTGATACTGAGGGGTGATACAGAGGGGGTGACACAAAGGGGGTGTTACACAGGGGGTGATACAGAGGAGTGATACAGAGGGGTGATTCAGAGGGGGTGTTTCAGAGGAGTGATACAGAGGGGTGATTCAGAGGAGTGATACCGAGGGGTGATTCAGAGGAGTGATACAGAGGGGTGATTCAGAGGAGTGATACTGAGGGGTGATACAGAGGGGGTGACACAAAGGGGGTGTTACACAGGGGGTGATACAGAGGGGTGATTCAGAGGGGTGATTCAGAGGGGGTGTTTCAGAGGAGTGATACAGAGGGGTGATACAGAGGGTAGATACAGAGGAGTGATACAGAGGAGTGATACAGAGGGGTGATTCAGAGGAGTGATACAGAGGGGTGATTCAGAGGAGTGATACAGAGGGGTGATTCAGAGGGGTGATACAGAGGGGGTGTTAAAGAGGGGGTGTTACAGAGGAGTGATACCGAGGGGTGATTCAGAGGAGTGATACAGAGGAGTGATTCAGAGGGGTGATTCAGAGGAGTGATACAGAGGGGTGATTCAGAGGAGTGATACAGAGGAGTGATACAGAGGGGTGATTCAGAGGGGTGATTCAGAGGAGTGATACAGAGGGGGTGTTAAAGAGGGGGTGTTACAGAGGAGTGATACAGAGGGTAGATACAGAGGAGTGATACAGAGAGGGTATCACAGACGTAGAAATCATTCATTTATTTCCAACAAACATTTTCCACCTGATACTAAAGACATATTTGGCTTGAGTCGTGTCAGAGAGCCCGACATGCACCACCCCCTGTATGAGGTCAGTCACACCCTCCCCACTCACCCCAGCATCGTGCTCCAGCTCAGCCAGTAGGTTAAACTGGGACCTCTTGTGATTGGACGAGCTGTCAGCAGCACACTGCCACACCTGTGAAACATACATCAGCTGCAGTTTAAACACAGCCTGACACACCAGCACCACACCTGGCTGTGACAACAACACCCTGTTAAAGACAGAGTGATGACATCATAGACACCTTGACCGTAGAGTCCCAGGACGCCGTGTAGAGACGATCATCAGACCAGCACACCTGACTGACGGCATCGTCGTGACCCATCAGAGTGTCCTGACGACGACCGAACGGGATGGAGTAGAAATACCTGAGTTACAGGAACATGGAGGTCAGAGACAGGAAGTGAACACCTGGTGTGTAAGTTACATACCTGTATATACAGACGTATACGTACACGTTGTTGTCCCAGGAGGAACACACCACAGTTTTACCGTCTGCCAGCATCAGACAGGAGGACAGAGCCTACAGAGGTACACAGGTGTGAACACAGACATGATGAAGCAGAGGTACACAGGTGTGAGCACAGACATGATGAAGCTGAGGTACACAGGTGTGAGCACAGACATGATGAAGCTGAGGTACACAGGTGTGAGCACAGACAGACATGATGAAGCAGAGGTACACAGGTGTGAGCACAGACATGATGAAGCAGAGGTACACAGGTGTGAACACAGACATGATGAAGCAGAGGTACACAGGTGTGAACACAGACATGATGAAGCAGAGGTACACAGGTGTGAGCACAGACAGACATGATGAAGCAGAGGTACACAGGTGTGAACACAGACAGACATGATGAAGCAGAGGTACACAGGTGTGAGCACAGACAGACATGATGAAGCAGAGGTACACAGGTGTGAACACAGACATGATGAAGCAGAGGTACACAGGTGTGAGCACAGACAGACATGATGAAGCAGAGGTACACAGGTGTGAACACAGACAGACATGATGAAGCAGAGGTACACAGGTGTGAGCACAGACATGATGAAGCTAAGGTACACAGGTGTGAGCACAGACATGATGAAGCAGAGGTACACAGGTGTGAAGCTGTGTACCATGTTAGAGAAGGAGACGCTTCTCTGGAAGTCCTTCAGCTCTCTGGAAAACATCTTTAGTGTTGAGTCTGAAACCCAGAGACACACAGGTGAGCAACACAGGTGAGCAACACAGAGAACAGCTGGACTTCTTACAGCTTCTCTCCAACAACAGTCCTAATGTAACACTGATCTGTGATCAGAGATGTGTGCAGACAGCTTCCTGCTCCTGATAAGAACACGACAGTCAGAAGAGAGCGCGCTCTCTCTGAGCTGTGTGACTGCTTCATTCCTGCGTCAGCGTTTCTGCAGGTTTCAACACGTTCAGGTGTTTTAAAGATCGTTGGTGCAGTTACACCCTGTCTCATGCTGGCAGAACACACAGAATGGGTATGAAGGTACATCACATTTCACAATAACTATCTTGTGCACTGTGTTTTTCCAGCTCTTGTAACTGTTTGATTATTTGTGCAACGTGTGTTTTTGTGTTGTTCCTTTGCTGCTGTTAACACCTTTGTGTCAATAAAGGTTCATCTGCTTAAACTGCTTTAATGCCTAAAGGTTCCTGTTTCAGTGTGAGTCAGCTGACTTTAAATTCTTTTAAACTGTTCTTGAACTAAAATGCAGCAGAAAGTTAAACTACTTTATCACAGAACTTTAACAAGCTGAATGTGGAGGGAGGACTCGTTAGCCCACACATCCCAGTCGCCTGTCTGACCAGGATTATTAGCAGTGATAGTTTTTTGTTCCTAATGTTCTGGTTCTGAACATTTGTTCAAGTTTCATCAGTCAAACCTTTGCCCCAAAACAGATTTCAAGGGAGACTGAAGGTACAGCGACTTGATAAAGAAACATTAATAAAACAATACAATTAAACTGATGTTGTTGTTACGCTCTGAAATGTAGCTTATGGGATTTAGGACTCTTTAAGGACCTGCAGTAATTTAAAGACCTGGAGTAACTTTAGGGACCAGCGGTAACTTTAAGGACCTGCAGTAACTTTAGGGACCTGCAGTAACTTTGAGGACCTGTAGTAACTTTAGGGACCTGCAGTAATTCAAGGACCTGCAGTAACTTTGAGGACCTGCAGTAACTTTAGGGACCTGCAGTAACTTTGAGGACCTGCAGTAACTTGAAGGACCTGCAGTAACTTTGAGGACCTGCAGTAACTTGAAGGACCTGCAGTAACTTTGAGGACCTGCAGTAACTCGCCGTGTGAGAGAGGAACCTCAGAGGGCCTCAGGAGACCGGAGACCAGCTGTAGGTCATGTGACAATCACAGCTTTAAAAAGATGTCTGTCAGAGAGTTCACTGCTTAATGAGGACAGCTTGTTACTGTGACACAGACAGACCACCTTAACTCACCTTTAACCCTTTATACTTTACTCGTGTGTTTACATTAAATGGTTAGGCAGAGACTTAGAGAGACTTTCAGACCTTGTGATGTGGAGAACACAGCTGATCCATCTCGACTCACAGCGATCCCCGTCACCGCCCTGCACGTTGACACACACTCAGTGATTCACACATATTACACATGCAGAAACAGCTCACACTGTTACAATGAGCAGAGAGAACACTGAGAGGCTTAGAGGCATTCTGACTTCTAACTGCTGCTCTACAGATGCTTGTTTTTAAACTGGAGGAGCTGTTTTACAGTATTTTCACATCTCTTGTGTGTGTGAAGCTGCTGCTGCTGCTCTGCCTGCTGCTCTGCCTGCTGCTCTGCCTGCAGCTCTGCCTCCTGCTCTGCCTGCTGCTCTGCCTGCTGCTCTGCCTCCTGCTCTGCCTCCTGCTCTGCCTGCTGCTCTGCCTGCTGCTCTGCCTCCTGCTCTGCCTGCAGCTCTGCCTCCTGCTCTGCCTGCAGCTCTGCCTGCTGCTCTGCCTGCAGCTCTGCCTGCAGCTCTGCCTGCTGCTCTGCCTCCTGCTCTGCCTCCTGCTCTGCCTGCTGCTCTGCCTCCTGCTCTGCCTGCTGCTCTGCCTGCAGCTCTGCCTCCTGCTCTGCCTGCTGCTCTGCCTGCAGCTCTGCCTCCTGCTCTGCCTCCTGCTCTGCCTCCTGCTCTGCCTGCTGCTCTGCCTGCTGCTCTGCCTCCTCCTCTGCCTGCTGCTCTGCCCGCAGCTCTGCCTCCTGCTCTGCCTGCTGCTCTGCCTCCTGCTCTGCCTCCTGCTCTGCCTCCTGCTCTGCCTGCTGCTCTGCCTCCTGCTCTGCCTCCTGCTCTGCCTCCTGCTCTGCCTCCAGCTCTGCCTGCTGCTCTTCCTGCAGCTCTGCCTGCTGCTCTGCCTCCTGCTCTGCCTGCTGCTCTGCCTGCTGCTCTGCCTGCAGCTCTGCCTCCTGCTCTGCCTCCTGCTCTGCCTCCAGCTCTGCCTGCTGCTCTTCCTGCAGCTCCTCATCCTGAAATCACAGTGTGAACGTTCTCTCTGCTCTCCTCCGTTCCTGCAGCAGCTGCGGACTCACTCTTTATGGATCCTGTGGCTGCAAACCAGTTTCAGGTTTCCCATGTTGGTCCAGGCCAGCTTCCTGCTCTCCTCCGTCAGGTCCTCGAAGGACGAGTCCTCGCTGTGAGACGCTGCAACACAACCACAGCATGGTCATGATGGGGAGACTACAGCAGCAGTGTGTGTTTGTGTGTGTGTGTGTGTGTGTGTGTGTGTGTGTACCTGGAGACAGCTCACTGAGCGGGGAGGTGGTGCTGGGGCTGCGGGTCATGTTGTGGAGGCGGGGTGTGATCCTCTGAGGGTGGGGGCTGCTGAACAGCTGTTTGGGCGTCTGACCGAACTCCAGGATCTGTGTCAGCATGGCGATCCTCTGATCGGGGTCCTTGATGCTGCTCACACACACACACACACACACACACACACACACACACACACACACACACACACACAGTTAATAACATGACTCTAACACGTGTTTAAGGATGAGGTGTGTTTGTACCTGTCACAGTCGATGCCTCCCTCGTACGTCAGCGGGTGAAACACTGAAACACAGAGACAACACGATGTAAGTACAGCTCTGCAGGCTGTGATGTACGTAACAGCTGCAGGTGAGGCAGGTCACCGTTGTGAGCAGCGACCGCTTCACTTCCTCTCTGCTTGAAGCCGAACACGAGGTCGATCCACTCGTGAAGGTGTTCAGACACAAACTGACTCTCCAGAGCCGTCCTGTGCTTCTGCAGGAAGTCACTGCTGTCTGCACACACACACAGAGAGAGAGAGAGAGGGTTCAGTTCAAACTGTTTAAGGGTAAAGTCCCCTCCACCAAAGACTTCCAGACTCTGAAGCCTTCATCTTATCTTCATCTTATTATTATAACAGTGAGCCCCCGAGACCGTCGCCCTCATGCTCGTGTCAGGAGGTTTACTTTCTTTGCTAACTCTGCTACCGATGGCATCTGACAAACATCATAAACATGTGATCCTGTGCATTAATATGAATCACCTGACACGGAGTTGTCAGGTTCACCTGTATGTAGTTTAACATGCGGCCAATAATCAGGTGGCGAACAGGAAGTTACCTGAGGCCCACGGGGGGAGAACGACGTCGCCGACTGAGCGTCCGTTCTGTCTTCTGCCCAAATCCAGACTCAGTTTGTTTTCCAGGAAGCTCGAGTCGTCCCCGTAAAACTCTGGAATCAGCTGCACAGAAAGCACATGATCACAGACAGCGCTTCACCTGGGAGAGACAGGAAGTGTTTCTGCACCTCAACAAGAAGCATGAACACTTCATCAACAGGAAGAAGAAGAAGAAGAATGCTCACATCCACCACAAACACAAACCGTCAGTAAAAAAAACACAATAAACAGCAGATTGTGATTGTACCTCTTTAAAGTCGGTGGCCCCCTCTAAGCAGTTTTTCCAGGTTTCTCCGACACTGTAAGAAATCAGCAGGTCAGTAAACAACAACAATACAACACTGATGCATGGTAGAACTTTTAATGCTGTATAACTGAGGAGTGAATGCTCCATCATTGATCTGTGATGGATTAATGATCCTGGTTATAGACCTGTTGAACATGCGGTCTGCGTGGTCGTAGCGTCCGTTCTGCAGACACAGCATGTGTTCAGGAGCTGCAGAGGAGACACAGAGGGTGACACCCCCACAGGCGGTCAGAGCACGGTGGAGGTCCTTTGGGTCAGAGGACTAGTTGGTATTTTTGGTTAATGTTGCCTTTGTAAGTCACACTTTTTACTGAGAGATGATGAGCGACCTACCGACTCTGACCAGGTAAAACAGGACGTATCCTGGAGACGAGTAGTGACTGCCGTACATGAAGGGGGGGTCAGGCATGCCTCTGTAGCGAGCCTGTGGACAGACAGGAGAACGCTGTGGTTACAGAGGACTCGAACAGTATTCGTGTGTTTCATCTAAAGAACAGCAGCTCTGTGTATGAGTGTAACCTCAGACTCACCAGCAGCCTGTCGAGTCGCTCTGTGTTCAGAGCTCCCACAGGTTTACTCAGGTCTCTGAAGGTGTCAGTGTTTGTCAGGTCTGAGAGAGAGAGAGACGTCCTCACATGAACCTCTGACATGTTTAAAGCTTCACACACTGACAGCTGTTATAACTACAGTAACATAATGTGTAGACAGCTGTTATAACTACAGTAACATGATGTGTAGACAGCTGTTATAACTACAGTAACATAATGTGTAGACAGCTGTTATAACTACAGTAACATGACATGTAGACAGCTGTTATAACTACAGTAACATGACGTGTAGACAGCTGTTATAACTACAGTAACATGACGTGTAGACAGCTGTTATAACTACAGTAACATGACGTGTAGACAGCTGTTATAACTACAGTAACATGACGTGTAGACAGCTGTTATAACTACAGTAACATAATGTGTAGACAGCTGTTATAACTACAGTAACATGACGTGTAGACAGCTGGTTATAACTACAGTAACATGACGTGTAGACAGCTGTTATAACTACAGTAACATGACGTGTAGACAGCTGGTTATAACTACAGTAACATGACGTGTAGACAGCTGTTATAACTACAGTAACATAATGTGTAGACAGCTGTTATAACTACAGTAACATGATGTGTAGACAGCTGTTATAACTACAGTAACATGACGAGTAGACAGCTGTTATAACTACAGTAACATGATGTGTAGACAGCTGTTATAACTACAGTAACATGACGTGTAGACAGCTGTTATAACTACAGTAACATGACATGTAGACAGCTGTTATAACTACAGTAACATGACGTGTAGACAGCTGGTTATAACTAACTACAGTAACATGACGAGTAGACAGCTGTTATAACTACAGTAACATGATGTGTAGACAGCTGTTATAACTACAGTAACATAATGTGTAGACAGCTGTTATAACTACAGTAACATGATGTGTAGACAGCTGTTATAACTACAGTAACATGACGAGTAGACAGCTGTTATAACTACAGTAACATGACGTGTAGACAGCTGTTATAACTACAGTAACATGACGTGTAGACAGCTGTTATAACTACAGTAACATGACGTGTAGACAGCTGGTTATAACTACAGTAACATGACGTGTAGACAGCTGTTATAACTACAGTAACATGACGTGTGGAAAGCTGTTATAACTACAGTAACATGACGTGTAGACAGCTGTTATAACTACAGTAACATGATGTGTAGACAGCTGTTATAACTACAGTAACACGACGTGTAGACAGCTGTTATAACTACAGTAACATGACGTGTAGACAGCTGTTATAACTACAGTAACATGATGTGTAGACAGCTGTTATAACTACAGTAACATGACGTGTAGACAGCTGTTATAACTACAGTAACATGACATGTAGACAGCTGTTATAACTACAGTAACATGACGTGTAGACAGCTGTTATAACTACAGTAACATGACGTGTAGACAGCTGTTATAACTACAGTAACATGACGTGTGGACAGCTGTTATAACTACAGTAACAATGTGTAGACAGCTGTTATAACTACAGTAACATGACGTGTAGACAGCTGTTATAACTACAGTAACATGACGTGTAGACAGCTGTTATAACTACAGTAACATGACGTGTAGACAGCTGTTATAACTACAGTAACATGACGTGTAGACAGCTGGTTATAACTACAGTAACATGACGTGTAGACAGCTGTTATAACTACAGTAACATGACGTGTAGACAGCTGTTATAACTACAGTAACATAATGTGTAGACAGCTGTTATAACTACAGTAACATAATGTGTAGACAGCTGTTATAACTACAGTAACATGACGTGTAGACAGCTGTTATAACTACAGTAACATGACGTGTAGACAGCTGTTATAACTACAGTAACATGACATGTAGACAGCTGTTATAACTACAGTAACATGACGTGTAGACAGCTGTTATAACTACAGTAACATGACATGTAGACAGCTGTTATAACTACAGTAACATGACATGTAGACAGCTGTTATAACTACAGTAACATGACGTGTAGACAGCTGTTATAACTACAGTAACATGACGTGTAGACAGCTGGTTATAACTAACTACAGTAACATGATGTGTAGACAGCTGTTATAACTACAGTAACATGACGTGTAGACAGCTGTTATAACTACAGTAACATGACGTGTAGACAGCTGTTATAACTACAGTAACATGATGTGTAGACAGCTGTTATAACTACAGTAACATGACGTGTAGACAGCTGGTTATAACTAACTACAGTAACATGACGTGTAGACAGCTGGTTATAACTAACTACAGTAACATGACGTGTAGACAGCTGTTATAACTACAGTAACATGACGTGTAGACAGCTGTTATAACTACAGTAACATGATGTGTAGACAGCTGTTATAACTACAGTAACATGACGTGTAGACAGCTGTTATAACTACAGTAACATAATGTGTAGACAGCTGTTATAACTACAGTAACATGACGTGTAGACAGCTGGTTATAACTACAGTAACATGACGTGTAGACAGCTGTTATAACTACAGTAACATGACGTGTAGACAGCTGTTATAACTACAGTAACATGACGTGTAGACAGCTGTTATAACTACAGTAACATGATGTGTAGACAGCTGTTATAACTACAGTAACATGACGTGTAGACAGCTGTTATAACTACAGTAACATGACATGTAGACAGCTGTTATAACTACAGTAACATGACGTGTAGACAGCTGTTATAACTACAGTAACATAATGTGTAGACAGCTGTTATAACTACAGTAACATGACGTGTAGACAGCTGGTTATAACTACAGTAACATGACGTGTAGACAGCTGTTATAACTACAGTAACATGATGTGTAGACAGCTGTTATAACTAACTACAGTAACATGACGTGTAGACAGCTGTTATAACTACAGTAACATGACGTGTAGACAGCTGTTATAACTACAGTAACATGACATGTAGACAGCTGTTATAACTACAGTAACATGACGTGTAGACAGCTGGTTATAACTACAGTAACATGACGTGTAGACAGCTGTTATAACTACAGTAACATGATGTGTAGACAGCTGTTATAACTACAGTAACATGACGTGTAGACAGCTGTTATAACTACAGTAACATGATGTGTAGACAGCTGTTATAACTACAGTAACATGACGTGTAGACAGCTGGTTATAACTACAGTAACATGACGTGTAGACAGCTGTTATAACTACAGTAACAATGTGTAGACAGCTGTTATAACTACAGTAACAATGTGTAGACAGCTGTTATAACTACAGTAACATGATGTGTAGACAGCTGTTATAACTACAGTAACATGACGTGTAGACAGCTGTTATAACTACAGTAACATGACATGTAGACAGCTGTTATAACTACAGTAACATGACGTGTAGACAGCTGTTATAACTACAGTAACATAATGTGTAGACAGCTGTTATAACTACAGTAACATGACGTGTAGACAGCTGGTTATAACTACAGTAACATGACGTGTAGACAGCTGTTATAACTACAGTAACATGATGTGTAGACAGCTGTTATAACTACAGTAACATGACATGTAGACAGCTGTTATAACTACAGTAACATGACGTGTAGACAGCTGGTTATAACTACAGTAACATGACGTGTAGACAGCTGTTATAACTACAGTAACATGATGTGTAGACAGCTGTTATAACTACAGTAACATGACGTGTAGACAGCTGTTATAACTACAGTAACATGATGTGTAGACAGCTGTTATAACTACAGTAACATGACGTGTAGACAGCTGGTTATAACTACAGTAACATGACGTGTGGACAGCTGTTATAACTACAGTAACATAATGTGTAGACAGCTGTTATAACTACAGTAACATGATGTGTAGACAGCTGGTTATAACTACAGTAACATGACGTGTAGACAGCTGGTTATAACTACAGTAACACGACGTGTAGATGTGTGTCAGGTCTGTCACTCACCCAGCCGCGTGCTGCTGTAGTCGGCGAGGACCCAGGGGAAGACGGGGTACTGCGACAGGTCGTTGCAGCTGCGGTCGGCCAGGTTGTTCAGATGCAGCAGGTACTGATAGTTACTCAGGTGGCCGCGCTGCCACTGCAGCATGTAGCTCTCTGCTGTGTGCTCCGTCACGTGGTTCTCTGAGGGACACACACGGCCGACACACATCAATGCTGACCGCTGACACTCTGCATTGATCTGTCAGGTTTCTCCAAATGATCGTAAAATGTGAAAGTTTGACTCCTGATTTTCACTGTTGAAATAACATCAGTCTCAAAGTGTCTACTTGCAGCTGACATCATGTTTGAGATGTGTGATTGACCTTTTGAAGGCCAGCAGGGTGAAAACTCAAACTCTGTCACAGTATAAATATGACCACACCAAAGACCCCCTTCTTGTTTTCAGGACACGAGCTGAGTGAAAGGTTGGTGCTCTCACCCAGGAAGGTGGCGATGTAGTAGTAGATCTCGTCTCTGTCAGCCGTGTTGTAAAACTTCAGGTAGATGTCGGAGCAGAAATCATTCTCAGTGCAGAACACCTCCAGACCCTGACAGAGGACACACACACAAGCTGTTATCCTCCTTACACAGTTTTCCTTCATTTATGTGGTGTCGGAATATTTAGAAGAAATAGTCCTGACATGAACGCCCCCTGAAGTTGTCCAAACTCAGATAAACTCTGGTTAAAGACGAGCTGAGCCGATGGAACTGACTCAGAGACACAGTGAGAGAAGGGAACTGTCGGGCTCAGTGTAGGAAACACTTCTCCTCTCCCTCACACAGGACGGCACAAAGAGTCCAGGACAGATACTAGAAACAGCTTTCAACATGTTGTTTAGACGCTGTGAGTAATAAAGTACACACATCATGTTCTACGTGGTCACAGCAGCACAGGGAGCATGGGCAGAGCGGGTGAAAGCAGCTGACGTTTGTTTTCTCACCAGAGGTCTGAGTCCGTGCCGGCGCTTGTAGATTCTCCTCACTCTGTGCAGTTTGATTCGAATCACCTGCTCCTGAAAGTCACAGAAAAGATGATGACCTCGGCTGAATGGACGAGCTCTTTGAATAATTAATGTTCAGTGAGGTGACGTAAGGCGTCCTCTCAGCTCAGAGCTCACCGGGTATCCGCTGAGCGGCTGGAAGTACAGGTTTTCATCGGTGATGCAGACGTGACCGGGGTTAGACACCAGAGGAGTGACCATCTCCACCTCACACTCCATGTGAGGCTTCTCTGCTACACTGTGGAAACTTCAACACACACACACACACACACAGACACACACAGACACACATATATACAGACACACATATACAGACACACATATACACACACACAGATACACACACACACACACACACACACACACACACACACACACACACACACACTTCAGTAACATGTTGTTTGTGGGGAGACACAGAATCAAAGCACGTCAACATACCTGTTCTTATCAAAGGACGCCCTGGCCAGGCGGGACTGTAGGTTAGCTGCTATCTAGAACAACACCAGAGAAATATCACGTGTGATTTTATGTTGATAACAACAATAAACAAACATCACTGTGCATTTGAAGAAGAATAACGTGGACGTGTCAGTATAAATGAACTCACCATGGCCGTCTGGTCTCCCAGCTTGTCCAGACGTGAAGCTCTGTGGAGCTGAGGAGACAAAATGAACAAACACACAGCAGAGCGCTTGATCCAAACCCACATCCCTCTGAGGTAGTCACGCACATACATTAATCTGTCGTTTCTGAGCTGCTTCGTACCTGCAGTAACGTCTGAACGACGTCTTCTGTTTTACTCCAGACCTCCAGCTGAAAACAGGTTCTGTGTTCCCCCTGAAAGAGTGAAGAGAGGAGACTCAGTTCTGCACACCAGCCAAGTGATCAGACACCTCAGCGTCAGAAAGTCTCTGAAACCTTCTGCTGACAGAATTTGATCCGTTTGAAGCGGCTGCAGCAGAGTCTCCAAACGGCTCTGAAGCTGTGATTCACTCAAGAGAGACTCACAGAAAATCATCCCAATCAGACATGAAGAGTCGAGTCAGAGCAAACCATAACTGAGTGTCATCAGACTCACCCGCTCATTCCTGTACGGAGCGATCACGTTACTGTCTTTGATGTAAATCACCTGAAAGCAGAGGAGATCAAATCAAACTACAAACCATCAGCACTGATGAGTTCAGTCTGCAGGAGTGATGCAACTTTACTTTAGAGAAAGGTGATATCGCCATGGTGATGACTCACCTGCACACAGGAGATAAAGATGGCAGACGGCCGAGGACTGAGAGGAGACACAGCAGACAGAGTATCACAGCAGACTTTTACTTTACAAAGAGTTATTAATAATGAATGTGTCAACATCAGAGACAGGCTGTTTATGTTCGACTGAAGTGACTGAACCAGTCTGACTGAATAAACAGGGAAGTGTTCCTGCAGACACTCACTCATTGAACGGGTTGCTCTCCCTCTCCACAAACTCAATGTGCCTACAGTCACGCAGAGGAATCTGCACACACACACACACACACACACACGCATGCACGCACACACACACGCACACACACACATTAATATTAACAAAAGAGCCATATTTATGAAACAGAACATGCAAAATATATAACAAAATAAAAATACCTAAAAAATATCTGTTTATGAAGTTTTATAAATCACTTCCTGTTTGTTTTTATTTTGACAGAAGAACAGCTCACCTGGTACAAATATCAGACTATGCGATATAATAATAATAATGTTATAAGAACTAACCTTTACGATGGGCTCTGTGAGATCATCTGGATCAAAGATGACTGACCTGGAGCAGACTTTGAAGGAGCCTCGCACTTTTCTGCAAGGACCACAGCTGATGTTAGCTTGTTAGCATGGTTAGCAACGTTACAAAGTAGTTAAATCAATCAATAAATCAATCAGTATAATAACCAGATTGATACTATTACAATACAGAAGAACACAAACATGACCTTTTACATGTTATTTTCTGAAACAGTGAAACAGTGTTTTACAAACGCTCACTTGGTTGGTGACATCGTGCACAGAGAGACGCTCATTCAGAATTGTGTGGCTCAAAACAAACCAGCTGATTTTAAGGTTAAACAAGAAGGAGAGTAAATATTGCAAAATGATCCGCCTCACAGGAAAGTAAACGTGTCCATCCATCTATTATCGATACTGCTTATCAGTGTTGTGACCAAGTCATCTTTGCTCAAGTCTCAAGTCTTTTTTTCCACCCCAGATCCAGCACTCTTACCTGTAGTATCCGGTCTTTATAAAGAGGAAACACAAGGTGTTAGCAGCCCGTCTAATAATGATATTATTGGCCAGTTTATATAACCTGTTCACAAACCATGACAGTGAATTGTATCTGTGTTATCTTGGCACAGACGCAGCCGTGATGATGGTCTGCTCTGAGACCGTGTTGAGGAGTAACGAGTACGACTGATGAGGCTTCTCTTCGGGGGCTTTGATGTTCGCGTTGCCATAGCGAGGAGTTTGACTGACAGCCAATGACAATTGCATACCGGGGAGCTTTTTGAGTCGTCCAATCATGACTCCCAGTTTGTGCTGCGTACATCCTTGATAGTTAGACAGAAACTTGACAACACTGAATTTGATCATTTTATATTGAACAGCTAACATTCAAACGAACACACGCAGGTCATCGGAGTCATCAGGCCTCAAGTCCAGTCGAGTCTCACGTTGTTTATTCTTTGTCAAGTCAAGTCACAAGTCATCAAAACAGTGACTTGAGTCGACTCAAGTCCAAGTCTCAAGTCACCATCTCTGCTGCTTATCCTGCTCAGGGTCGCAGGGGGCTGCAGCCTATCCCAGCTGTTACTGGATGAGAGGCGGGGTTACACCTGGATAGAGCACCTGTCAATCACAGGGCTGTAAATGCTTGTAAACATTTTTTTTTTAATAAAAAACATTGAATCAAATCATTTCCCTCCTCCTGACTGCACACACGTCCCTCCTGTTTTAACATGGAGACAATAAAACCAAAGAGAGATCTCCATCTCCTTCTTCATGTTTGATTTGCTCCGGCTGCACAACAGGATGAGACGCTGTTTGAACAGCTGCGTGTGACAGGAGAACACAAACTGCTACGAGCCTTAAACCTTTCACCAAACATCACCTGAGAACACCTGACGGGTACGAGAGAAGGGCTAAAATACAGCTACCAGGTGACTCTGGTTTTACACTGTAATATGAGGTCACAAGATGATGATCACATTAGAAACAGGAAGGTGGACCCAGAAATACTCAGGTAGCTCTGCTGAGGAGGACGCACAGAGAAACGGAGTCTGATGTTATAGTGAAGTGATAGATGACAGTCATTAGTTATAGTTACCTGTCCTTCTTTGAACAGGTGGTCACATGGTACGCTGTGTGCTGCTCAAAATAATATTCCTCCAGGTCCAACAGCAGGAGGGAAAACCTGCAGGAAGAACAACAGAGGAGATGAAACAGGTCAGACTGCTGCAGAGGGCTCAACGTCAGAGCGTGAAAGAGTTCACGTGATTAAAGACCTCTGACAGCATGTTTACGTGAACATAGACAGGCTTCAAACAGAGCTGGATAAAACCTGAGTCACTGCCTCAGCTGATGTCACCAGGATGAGATAATTTGCTTAGGTTTGCATTATGGGTAACGTAGGCGCTAAGTTAACATGTCTGCTTCTGCTGCAACTGTTTGAGCTTTCCCGTGTGAAACTGTCCTTCATGAGTCTGACGGAGTGTGAAAGCAGAGAGCTAACTCTGTGGATGTGTGAGACACGTTTAAAGGTTTGTTTACGTCACTGATTTTGGTTCAGAAACAAAACAGGTTTAAACACCTTTAAATACACTCACTGCTCATTATGATCTATTCAAGGGAATGAGATCAGAGGAGACACTGCTCCATAGACTGGCATCTTTAGTTGCAGCCTGACAGAAGAGCATTAATGCATCAATCTATTCTAATATGCACGCAGCACTGACAGTTTAACCATCGGTCTGTTAGCAGCACTTCACAGCTGATGCTCAGATAGTTCATCTTTCTCTGTGCACAGCTGAGCAGTGTGGAAATGTAATACCTCACTGATAATCATTTAAAAGCGTTGAGAGATGCTCTGCCAGGAAACTGGAACATTACAGAATATACATCATAAAGCGCTGATTAAATAAGAGTCTACTTTATCCATTAGCTCACAGTGGGCGGTGTATGGTCCATAACTCGTGTACTTTGGTTTATAAAGCTCCTGTTAGTCACAACGAAGTGACTGCTCCTGTTCTTCAAGCTGTTACAGTCTGCCAGGTTTGAACAGCTTCCAGGTGTGATTCTTTAAACAGAGAGGACATTAAATAACCTCAAACAGACTGTAGTTATATATAACACACAGTCACACACTGTAACACACACATTATTACAGCCCCCAGTCACACACACTGTCCCTGTGCTGCTCGGAGGCCACTCTGTCTAATAAGAGTTCAGCTCTCAGCTGACAGCGCAGCTCTCATTAGCTGACCGGCCCAGCGGACACACGGTACAAAAACAGCCGCTGTGGGCGCCTCAGAGGTCGGCCCGACCCCCCTCAGTGACCCCGCGCTCCGGTAACACGTTAGCAGCACGTGCAGCAGCGCTCACCTCTCTTTGGTTCGCTCTCTCGTCTTTAAAAAGGCCATGACCGAACTACATCCTCCTCACAGCACCGAGCAGACACTGATCACATCTCTGTCAACACGGAAACCTGCTGGACACCACGTGACTACCGATCCACCAATTAAAGAAAGAACAGAGGTCTCACTCTGACTAGATTATAGAATACCAAAATTACGCAACAAACATTTTGTTTTGGAAAAGTTTAACATATTGTACAGTTTTTGTCTTTGGTATCCGAATATGAAAGTGGAATATGATTGTTTTTAAATGTACCTTTTTGTAATGTTTAATTCATTATTATTATTATTATTATTTTTGTTCTATTTTGTTTTGTTTTTCTGTTTTTCTGTTTTGTATTTTTGCGTTTTTTGAAAAAGCTGGCAACAAAGTTTCCATCAATCTTTTTAATTAATCAACTATTCATTTTACAGTTTGAGACTCAGTTCTTTGGGTACATGAAGTCCACTGAAATATTTGATATTATTAGACTAGCTCTGTTTGTCATATGTATGTTTTTAATACTTTCTAAATAAACATGATAATCATCATAATAAATATCAGTATGTACAGAGCCTCTAAAGACCTGTAAGATGATTTATCTTCTTCTCTTAGTCTCTGATGAACTCATCATGGCCCTCTGCTTCATGCCAGGGGTCTTTAGCTGTTTTTAATCATGTAAAGTAAGTTTGAGTATCATGAAAAGCACTATGTAAATAAAATGTGTTATTATTATTATTATTGAGTCCAAATGAATTAGTTTCACTATAAATCCACTAGAACTACAATCTAAGAATGTGTAAATAGCTTTGTCAAAGATTTCATGAACTTTCTGTAATAAAACTTTTCAAAGAAAAAATCCAAACATCTGGAGGACAGAAAGATAATTTGTTTAACTTTAACGGTTTCACTACTTCTTTATACAATATATAGTGTAACTATTGAACAACATATTGTATTATTCTCATTAATGAAGGATGCAACTCCAGGCAAAGGAAGGGCTGATAGAAATACTTTGGGCTGATTCGGTTTGATTGTTGAATAAAGTAAAATTTCTCTTTTTCCAAAAACAGCCTCTGATGACAATCCACTGCAAGATCAGCAACACGTTCATTTAAAAGTGAAAATAAAGCTGGATGAGCTCCATCTGAAGTCCTTCATTGTTAATTAGCAGTAAATAATCTAGTGCTCATGAGAAAATAAACTTGCCCCACAACAATCACCTTACGTGAATGTAGAAAATGAGAAAAGACGCCAGTGAACGCTCCTCGCTCACGTAGACGATCTTTGTTTCCCAGCGTCTTGACGTGTCACCAGTGAGGGAAGTTTCCGATGTTGAGGAGTCTGTAGTTTGAAACAGAAAACATGTATTAAATGTAGTTTAGTTTTGTGAAGGAATCATGTCCGAGCTGCGGAGAGTGTGCGGCTCATCATGCAGTGGAGGAGACACTCGGCCGGACTCGCTTTCAGCTGCGTGTTCGTGGTTTCATATTTCACCAATAAGGTGAGTGTTGGGTGTCAGAAGAACTCTGAAGAGCTGCTTTTGTGTTAACTGCAATAAAAACTACACAGACCGTGTTATAAAGAATAAACTGTGACTTGTATCCAGCATTTAACTGTATAACCAGCTCACTGAGTCTTCATCATCAGATCTAGTCAAAGAAAGTGTGACTGATTCCTTTGAAATGACTGTAAAATTGTAATGTAACCCTCATCATCAGTAGAAACCATTATATGAACCTGATTACGACCCTTTACGAATTGCTCTCACTAATCCGGCGTGACCCACCATCAAAACAGCGCGAACAGGAAAACCTCAACTCTTATTTTGGTGGTAAAGCGCTGCAGGAAATGAACAGAAACAAGTTATGAAAATGAGAACAAGTCTGCCGAATAGAAGAAGAAATTCCCATCTTCATAACAAATTCAGAATTGTGTTATTTTAACAGGTTGAGGACATAAAGCTAGCATTGGCTGAATATTAAAAGAGGCTTGGTGCAAGTAGTGAAACATCTCCTGCCTTCCAGAATAATAAAGTTACACAGCTGGTTTTCTCGACCTAAATTCTGTTTTTTTGTCTCTCTTTTCAGTTTGTCCTCTCGGTGTTAAACTTCACATATCCAACTTTATTTCAGGGGTGAGTATCTGAAGATTGTATGTGTTTGATCTTTACATGACCACTACAGGGTTTGTGGAGGCCCTGAGAGGGCCAACAAATCATGTAAATTAAACACCTGATGATGAACGTAAAGGTCAAGGGTTGCTCTTGAAACAAACGGACATACATAAATCATCATACATGTTTAAAATGTGTCCAAAACTTGAACTTTGAACAATAACTACTTTTTTCTCTAACATGAACATGACGTTTCTTTCCAGATGGCAGACGTTCATCGGGGCCGTCCTGCTTCTGCTCTCTGGGAAACTGGGATGGGTGGAAATGAGCCGCATCACCAGGTGCTGTTTGTACACTGCCGTAGGACTCATATTTGACTGTTTTCATCAGCTGACGTTTAGTGCATGATTATTAAAAATGTTATTTAATGTGTTTTTATTGTGTTTCAGATCAGCAGCTCTGTCGTGGCTGCCAGGCTCCCTCCTGTTTGTAGGAAACATTTATGCTGGTTCCAGGGCCTTATCACGCATAGTATGTCGTATTTCCTTCCACCTTTAGATGTTGGATCTTTTCAAACTGTAAATGATAAAGTAGAGATGTCTGCTGATGTAAACGTGGTTGAATCAGTTATTTTTCTCCTTGCAGGACATTCCCTTTTTCTTCACTCTGCAGAATTCCTCTCATGTCGTCAGTTTTATAATCATGAAGGTCGTCCACAGAGAGGTGAGTGTGTGCTGTATGAGAGAGAGTACACTATGTTCAGTACACATCGTATTCACTGGAGGTAAATGGAGACAATGAAGCACAGAGGAGGCAGACTCACCTCTGCTTTGTGCTCTTACAGCCACGTTCTCTTATCTTGTACGTCTGATATATATCACTCTAACGTGTGCTCTGACCTCTCTTTCATCAACAGAAGGTGCAAAGACTGAAACTGGTCAGGTCTGTGAAATTCTCCTTTGTTTTAAAGCTGTAAATGTGTTGACACTGTGAGACAAAAACACTACATTTCTATTCTCCCATGAGCGTCCGAACTTCAAGGTGCAGTGTAGAGTTTTAATACAAGTAAAGTGCCACTCATAGTAACATTCATTACTTTGTATTGCCAGGTCGCCAACCTCTAGGTAGCTAAAGTTAGCTTGCATGCTTCAAGTGACTAATCGCTAGCTAGCTTGTGAAGCACAGTGCTAGCTCGAGTGGATAACAACAGCTAGTTCTTCCAGACTGTAACACACGGCTAAATATATGTGGGTATGTTCAGTATCTTTAAGTTAATAAACCTGCAACATGTTTGTCTGTTGAAAAATAAAGTGTTTATTAAACAAAACAAAGGTGAAATATTTCCTTTGTATGAATCTTTAAATATCCTCCTTCTTGTAGCATGTGCCTCATGCTGCTGTCAGCCATCAACCTGCCTCGCTGGGATCCTCAGGTAACAACTCATTATCTTTAACTGTTGGTTTTTATTATAATGTTATAATTTCACTTTTATTGTTTGACTATTAAACTTTGATAAATCCCAGTTTTCACGTTTGCCTGTTCTGCAGTTTGACTACGGTGGTTACCTGTGGGCTGTCGCTCACCTGTTCTGTGTTGGTAAGTCTAACATTATGCAGAGATGTTACACTTACCTGTAAAAGGAGTTACATAATGAGAGGAACAGTGTCCCCAGGATTGAGCCCTGAGGGACACCACAGGTGATTGAAAGAGGATGAGAGCGTCAGGTGAGATCTGACCAGAACAATCCGGATAAGAAGGATCAGCAGTGACAAAGAACCTGTTTCAGATGATACTCCAGGAACGTTTGCATTAGCCAGCCGTCATCAGAATCAGTCCCACCCTGAAGACGATGAACTGACAATAAAGACGAACTACATGTCCTTCCCTCTGTTGATCAGCAGAGAGACAGGACATGTGGGGAGAAGAGAGTGGGGGGTGACATGCACCAGGTGCTGCTCGACCAACTGAGCTCACCCAGCGCCCCGTTGGTCCGTGTCTTACTGGTGAATAAAACACTGCGTGATTGGATGTTCTTGCATTAAGACTGTTGTTTGATTTTCAGGTGCATACAGAGTGTTTCAGGTTCACTACCAACCCAGCACTTTGAGGTAAGTCTGAGCACAACAGTGCTCTGTTGATCAGAGATGTTTTTATCTAACACAACCTTTCTTTTTTTAAATGTAGTGACCTTGAGCAGCAGTGCATCAACTACCTGTTCAGGTGAGGATACATCTTTGTGAGGTACAGAGTCTGATTTATAAAGAGCAAATTTAAGCGTCAAATATGATTAAACACAGCTGGTTTTACCTGCTGACCTACAGAACTCATTTCACTGTTTTATATGATAAAGGAAGTTCCTTTAACATGCAGACACTGTACATGTTTAAAACATGGAGCCTGTAAAGCTGCTCAGTGAGTCACAGCTAAAGAAAATTCAGATCCCTTAAACACCTATAAAAACCTCTTTCAATGAAGTTAAGTTAGCCCATCTCCGGATCTGAGGTGAGACTTGTGAAATCTTTTAAACACAAATAGAATGAAGTTAATTATTGACATCATTGGACGATTTGAGCACACGCAGCATCTCACCTGTCAGACTAACTTTATGTCTTCCTGTCTCCTGCAGCGTGCTGCTGCTGGCCATCGCTGCCCACCCGACAGGTATGAATCACTATTTTCATGTCATCAGTGTATTACTCACTGTAGTGGGCCTGTGTCGTAAATCTGATGTCCTTCCATCGAGTGTCTGCGTTGTCAGACAGGTGTTTGTCTCTGCAGGTGACCTCCTGGGAGCTCTGGAGTTCCCCTCTCTGCAGTCTCACACATTCCACTGTGGCTGCTGTGCCAGGTAAAGCTCAGGAGCAACGGTGTGAGAAAGACATTCATAAAGAGTCATTTAAACAAAGGCTCAGGGGTTATACGTTTGTTTGTCCCTGTTAGAAGCAGCTGTAGTGGAGCTTCATGTGCAGACTGTCCATGTGACCTTAGGACATGTTTATTTATATCACGTTGAGGCCTGCAGATACAGCACAACCTGTTACATGGTTAAAAGTTATGAAGTTTAGTAATGTAGTGGCATTTTAATATGAACCAGTCATTCATGTTTGATTTCCACGAGGCGCTCGGGACAGGTGGTGTCCTGATGGTTATCTTAGATATCTGAAACTTTTAGGCATCCTTTGTCTACGTTCTGCGTCCCGTAGGAGAGCAAACAGTCGTCACGGTGAGCAGGGCTCGGTCGTCATGGTGAGCAGGGCTCGGTCGTCACGGTGAGCAGGGCTCGGTCGTCACGGTGAGCAGGGTGGATCAATGGGTTAAACACAACACTTGTGTGAAACTCAATGTTGACATATGAATAAAGGCAAAACAATAAACGAAGCTGAAACCTTAGTCAGCCAAAGTTTAAGAAACCAAACGTTGACTGTTTCCCAAGACGTGCGAGGCAGCACAACTCGTTGGTAAGTGAAGTAAGAGATTGTGGTGAGGGCTAAAGTCATGCAGGTTTTGGTTTCACAGTGGACATGAACAGCGGCTTCGTGGGTTACTAAACAGTTTCACGTGTGAAAGTTTCACAAAAATAACTCGAGTTAACATCTTCACAGAAACACCAAAATGTTTCTATGTTTGGATGCAGCTGGATAAAACTACAACCAATCAGAGCAACGTTTGATGCAGCAGTAGGCTGCAAGGCTACATAGCTAGCTGCAACATCCAGTTCATCTGTCGTCATCATCATCATCATCATCATCATCATCATACACAGACGTTTAAGACAACATGATTTAGTAGCCAACACTTACCATGAGCACATCATGTGACATGATAGAGCGTTCCACATCAGCTGCAGCCATCTTTTTACTCTTAAACCGGCCCTATATTAAATAAACAGTTGTGATTGGCCCGACCTGAATCAAGTCAGAGTTATATCAGTCTGTACAAGACGACGAACAGACAAGGACACAGATTCAGCTGAGTCCCACACAGTCACATGTTTCAGTGTCAACCAGGCACAAAACATTTTTCCTGCTAGATCGACTTTTTATGTTTTAAATAAAGTGTTTAAAGTAACGTGTTAAAGTTTACTAGTCTGTTTAAAGTAACATGTTTACTAGTCTGTTTAAAGTAACATGTTTACTAGTCTGTTTAAAGTAACATGTTTACTAGTCTGCAGCAGTCTTGTATATCAGTCTTGTAGTTCATCACGTGTCCCTTCTCAGTGGCCTGCTGGGGTTCCTCCTGCTGTTGGCCACAGTCAGACTGAAGAGCGGACTGTCCCTGGAGCACTTCAGGGTCTGGATCTTTCTGTCCAAGGTGACTGTCGATCAGATTTTATATTATTTTGTATTGATGAAGTATTGATTGATTAATGTTCCACATTATAATTTACACAATGAAATGACTAATCAGTGAAATGATTGTTGGTGTGACCTGCTGCTTACTCTCAGGTTACAGCCATGTGCCTCTCTCCGCTCATCTTCTACATGGACATCAATGCTCCCTCTCTTACCTGGTCAGTATCACCTGCCTGGTTTAGATAGAAACATAGAAATGATTCAGGTGATCAAACCTTTGCTGATCCCTGTAACTTGTCTTCATTCACAGTGTGCTCCTCAGTCATGTCGGAGAGGCTCTGCTGGTTTATTCTGACAGAGAGTCTCAGTCATGACCGCTCCAGTCTAACTCACCACCTTCACTGCCTTCTGAAGACATTATTGTTTCTATTAAATGTTTTATTTCCACATTATTTTTGTAACTTGCGCTCTGATAATCTGCCGACCAAATAAACTGATCTCTGTATGTCTCGTGTCTCTCTGTAATAAAACCACAGAGACGTTCCGGCTCATTTACGTCACTCCTCCTCAGACATGACCAGTTTTATTAACCACAAATATCTCAGTTATACTGACTGCCTCTAAAACCAGGCTGAACACAAAGCAGCCAAACATTCTGTACATGAAGAAGCACACTGAAATGACACGGTTAAAAACATTCTTCAGAAGGTCACTGCATGAAGCAGCGTCTTTGTCCTGCGCAGCCTGCTCATCACTCAGTGTCCTTAAACAGTCCTACAGAGAGAAGCTGTCGTTGCTCTCCTGCTTGTTCCTCTTCGGGGAGAACAAAGCGTTGAACGGTTGTCTTCTCCGAGTTCGAGCCTCAGGGTTCTTCTCCTCCCGGATGTAACCTGCAGGCAACATTATACCAGTGTTCATTAGAGTGCTGCAGCTTCTGTCTATAGATGAAGTTCTGTAACACTGAAGACGTGTTAGGATGACATAATATTAATGCTTTACCAACATGGTTTAAAGGGACAGTATTCAGCCCTCACTTTGTTTTAAGAAATCTAAATGACTTATAGCCACTAAAAGTTCTCGTTGTTTCCACTGACAGGCTCAGATTGTTATTCTAAGTGTGTGACAACATGACAGAAAGGATCCCTACAGATATAGACCTTTTTGTTACAGAGGAAGATGATGACGTTAGATCGCTCTCTACAAACACACCAGACTCTATTCATAAAAGCAGTGATTTAACCTCAGTGCACACAGGAGCTGCTGCCTGGACTGGTTTGTGTTCTTGTGTATTCGACAAATTGTTGGTTCCTAACTACCTATGTAAAACACCAGAGTCACACAGTAACACAATCAGGCCAACAGGTTGAAGCAGCAGTGGACCTGCAGCTCCTGTGTGTCCTGGGAGGTTAAATTACTGGTTTTGTGAATGGAGTCTGGTGTCTGTGAAGAGAGCGACGCAACATGTTTGTGGTTAAAAAAAAGGATCCACTAAACGTTAGATCACAGCCTGTTTCACTGCTGCAGACTCTCAGACATGTTACGTATCTTTGGTCATTTAAACCCAGAAATATGTAAAAGTAGGGCCCAGGTTTAAATATCCTGGTTCCAATCATTACCTCTCTCGATGCATGTTTGAGTCGAAGGAAATCCAACCTCCCAGAAGTTTTCAGGAGTACAAGGAGGAATATACAGAAACCTGTGCCTCGAACAGGAGGACAGCTTCTTCTGTTTCTCCTCCTCTGGGAGGTGAGCGTAGTACTGTAGGAAAAATCATTAATATATGACCAGTGATAAAACCTGTCATTGTTTCTGGGCTCTAAAGTACTTACAACTTCACACTCCTTGCAGGTCGTGCCCTTCAGTTTCCTCCTCTCCTCCTTCTTTCGGATCACAGCCACATGAGCAAACGCCGGGCGTCTGATCCAGAAGAGCAGGTGGATTGTGGGAAATTAATAGGATCATCCAACACATCTCATTTTTCTGCATAAAAAACCCCAGAAGTCGATGCACAGTCAGAGTGTTTCTTACCCCGCTTTGTTCCCTTTGATCTGACTCAGAGTGGTGTCATCAGGATCGTGCTCTGATGAGGAGAATAAAAACAAGAACATGAACTTAAGTTTGATGTCGAATACAGAAAAACATGATGACAAACACCTGAGAGCCTACCATCATCATCATCATCATCTCCTTCCTCCTCCTCCTCACAGGGCTGGCTCTGGCCTAAGTGTGGACTGTTGTAAGACTGGAACTCTCCGTAAGCTGTCGTGTCAAACATCATGTCCAGGCTGTCATTGGCCTTCTCACCCAGCCCTGTCAGAGCAGACAGATAAAACTGTTATATTGAATCATGTTATCAAACGTAACATTTTAGTGAGAAACTACTGGACGAGTTGTGGTCTTTAGTCACCCGACACGCTGTCTGTTCTGTCCCGTCGCTGCAGTAGACTGTGACTGACCCAGGTGCAGTCTGTGTCCACCAGCTCGCCGTCACACTCCTCGTCCTTCTGCTGGAACAGAATCAAGATAAACATCAGAAACACCTTCTCGTGTCTTATCACAGGCAAAACAAGTTATTACATATTATTTTAAAAAGGACACAGTCTCCATCTCTCTCCTTCTGCTAAATAAAACTGCAGAGTGAACAAAGACACTTCACCTCGCTGTCGTACATGGAGAGGGCGAGCGCGGGGTCGATGCTCCATGATGGCTCCACTCTGTGCTTCCTGGGAGCTGAGAGAGAGAGAGCAGGGACAGTATGATGGTACAACACCGACCTGAGTCTGACAGTGTGGACAGAGCGCTCACCATCACCTCCTCCATGATGCTCCTGTGAGGCGTTCAGGTGCTGCTCAGAGTTTTCTTTCTTCCCAACAGCGTCCTCTCTGGCCTCTCCTCTAACATGAGGCTTCTTGAACGCAGGACTGACACAGGAAACACTCTGCCTTTGGCTGGAAGTCCCACGATGTGCTGACTGAACCTGTTAAAGGAAGAACATGCAATGTTAAAAGCACAGGAGGACTGATTCTCTCCTACTGACACTGCTGCTTCCTTTAACAGCTGACACATCACTTGATGAAGATAAAAGCAGAAACAGATTCAAATAAGAAAAGTAGAGGATCAATGGGACACAGTATGTGGTCCCAACCCTAAACACGAACTCCACACAGTGTCTCTGACCTTACTGTCCAAAGTCTCCTTGAAGCTCTGACTGCTGAGAGGTGAAGCGCTTCCTTTGATCACTTCAGGTTCAGTGTTTTTTCCTTGTTTGTCCTCCGGCTCACTTTCCTCCTTCTTCCTCTTTGCTTTGTTAACGAAGTCGTCCTCTGAAAACCGTTTGACTCGTGGGAGAAGAGACGGGGATCTGTCCGAGGTCGAGTCTGGGCTGTGGATCAGCGTGGTTATGTTATGGGGCCTGAATCAATACAGTATGATGGGACGGAGGCTGTCTGTGTGTCTGAGAAGCCAAAGACTGCACAGACTGAAGTTAACAAATTCTACACTAAATGGATTATAATGTTTAAATAATGCATCATGACTCATGACGATGATCCTGCCAGCACAGGCAGCAGATAAATACGTCTCCTGTCACTTACTTCAGATGAACAAACTTCCAGGAAGACTTGGAGCTGCTTTGCTGGCCTGTCGTCTTCTCAGTTTTCTAATGAAAGATGGAAAAGAAAGAACCGGTAAGTTTCTGCAAAACTTAATAACGTTTTAAACATTTTAGTTTAAACAATAATGAACACTATGGTGGTCAAACTGAAAACAGGTGAATTACTCCTGAATTATCCTCTGTACGTCTTGTGTGAGGTTTTCATGGAAGCCATTTACAGGTTTCTACAGCATCACACGTGCTCTCATATTTTCCTCATGTGTCTGGTTGTGTGTGTATGTGTGTAAAAAAACAAACACTCATATGAAGCAGACCTACCATGTGAGGTCTGTCGAGAAGCTCAAGTGCGCAGGTTTCAGCTACCTCCAGTTCCACATCTTGATTCACGTAATCTGAAACGAGGCCCAACAGTCACATTAAACATGACCACACGAGGAACACCAGATGATCACATCTGACCATGATCGAACTTTTCAGGCACTTTATAGATGTTATTCATGATTCCTCTGAGCAGAGAGGAGGCTTTAACTAACGGCAGAGGTTAATCTGAGGTCACAGGGTGAATCTGAGGTCACAGGGTGACTCTACAGAAACGCCCCTCTCTGTGAAGCTCTGCGTGTGAGTCAGGCTGATAGCATGGGTGTGTCTGCAGATTAACGGTGCCTCATGTAAGGTTCTCAACCAGCAGGCAGGTTATGATGAGAGGATATTAATATTGAGTTAGAAACCAGAAGTATTTTGTCTGTTTTTCACATGTCTTAGTTCTGATGAAGGGACAGAGGGAGTGCAGTGGATGAATTCATACTTGAGGTCTGGGATGAGTCCAGTTCACACGTGTTGGGGACGAGCACCTCTACTCTTCCAGGCTCCTTCTTCACTTCTTAAAACAGAAGAACACACGTCAGCAAACTTCCCAGATGTGATTCAGAAATCAGACATGCTCATTATCGACAGACTGACCGTTGAAGAGCGAGCTGTTAGACTGAGGTAGAGGAATCTCTGCATATCGAACGTGTTTTATTTTGTCCACATTTCTGCGCTTCCTCAGTTTGTTGGCGGCGGGCAGCGAGCTCGGCAGGATGGGCGAGTCCGGGATGATTCCTTCTTCTTGTTCCGGGGACGAGGTCTGCGGCTGCTCTGAGCTGAAAACAACAACACCAGCAGTGTTCATGGGAACTGAAACTTTACTGAAGACACTTTTAATATTCTGATAATAATAGAGAAACATTTCCTCCTGAACAGGTGCACACAGACGTTTCCAAAGAAAGCAGAAGTGAAACAGCACAGTGTGCTTTGCCCTTCAGTCTGACTGAGTTCTGTCACTTACAATAAAGGACAGAAAAATCCATGACTTTCAACATTTTACAGTGTTGTGTGTTTGTGTGTGTGTATCGTGTCTGTGACACAATAAAGAACTTACTGTGACGTCTTTAATTTCTGCAGTTCAGTTTGTAGTTTTCTGTTTTGATCCTCCAGACTGATTCTGTCGTTCTCTGAGGAACAAACGGCTCAGTGAGATCTTCTCTGTCGCTCTGTATTTCAAACTGTAAACTTTGCACATCTTTCACACACCTGGAAAAACTGGACAGCAATATTCTGTATCTGTATATTCTCCGTTTTATTCTATCTTATTGTTATGCACCAAAACATCATTATCAGTTCTATCATACAGAAGAAATATCTTGTGGTAAAATAGCTCAATCAATATATATAAATATCTGTTCATCAGTCAATATGAACCCGTAACACGTAGTATTATTACATTTCATAGGTTTTCATGTCATGTTCTGGAGCATGTGCTCGGTGAGGCTGTGTTCAGACACAGAGTAGCTTTAAGCTAACTGGTACCTCTTGCATGCTGACACGGTCCTAATGCAGGTCACCTCAAACAGTAGTTTGGAACCCTTTTGACACTATGTTCTTATAACCCCATTATTCTTGAAGAGCTACAGGATGGTGTGTAAGCAGAATATAAAAGCATGCTGTCTTTACTCACAGCCTTATATGAAGTTTGATTGATAAGAAAAATCAGAAAACTCACTCAGTTTGGCGATGAGGTGCAAATTCTCCACCTGGTTATTTCTCAGATTCTCTCTTAAGATTGCACATTGCTCACACTCCCCTGCTTGGGGCCTGGAAACAGCAGACATCATGTAGTTGTTGGTTTTTGTAAAACACATCCTGAATAAGGTTGACGGGCAGTGTAGGAAGTTACCTTTCCTCCAGGAGACTGACGGCGTCCTGCAGAGTTTTGTTTTGCTCCTTCAGCTGCTGGTTGCGATTATAAAACACTTCAAGTTTCTGAGCATCTCTGTTAAAAAAAACAGGCAGTTTACAGAGACAGAAGCTGTTTTTATCTTTCTGTAAAGGAGTCAAGAGTCAGGGTGTATTAGGCTGCAAGAGAGCAGTCAGTTGTGTCGATGTTTCAGAGGCAGTAAAAAGGCAAGCTTAAAGTTCGGTCCAAATTTTAAAGGTTAAAACAAATATTCAAAATGAAATGAATATCAATGAATACGATATAATTTGTCTATTAATAATATCTAAAGATATATACTGTACTCACAAACAGCGCTCCTTTTTCAGCTTGTTCACTTTTTCCTCCAGTTCTAAAAAAAACAGCAACAAGTGTGATGTTGACGAGTGTAACCAAAGTAAGACGACGTATCCGACTTCAGTGTAATCTACAGGAGGCACTGGGGATAGTCACCATACATCTACACACAGTACATTAGAGCTCTGTTACCCAGCAGTGCATTCTGGTGGGTCTCTCTCAACTGCCTCCATAAGTCCTCAAACAGGTCAGCAGGTCTGGGGGTCCCACTGCTCAGGCTGGGGCTGCTCATCCTCCATCCACACACACAGACCTCCTAATACATGACACACTACCTGTTAGAGAAAACAGGATAAATGTTTATAACGCATATCTGTATAAAGGTTAATGCATGGACACATTGCTCTCCTACTTTGAGATAATAACTCTTACTAAATGCTAACTCAGGATTATTTCAGTACCATCCTTTACTGTCCTTGTGTGTTGAACTCTGACTTTCCTTTGTTACAGCTGTGAAATCGTTTCTTTTATTTAATGTAGTTTTTGTTTAAGGTGACCACAGTACCTGCCTGACATGTACTTGAGACCTAAGATGATGTAATATATAAAAGTAGTCAAAATAAAGCTAACTAGCTCATTTTAAATTGAAACATGTTTATACCATAGATATACAACACCATGGTCATACTAGCATACATATTCTACATAACAGAAAACACTGGACAGTGAAGTTTTCTGCATATTTAAAAACATTGAATTATTTACATTTCTCTTCTAATCGAACATAAAGGTGCTATTGTCCGTCTTTAATGTTAGCATTGTTTAACTTAGCCTAGCTGTAAACGGAATCGCATGACAGCAACAGTTAATGTTGATAAATTACCCGACAGAGTTTCTAAATGAACCAGACTTACAAACACGAGTCCAGAAACACGGAGAAGTCTGAAATACAATCAAACTGTCCGCTGAACTTGTTACTGTAAAGAAATGTACTATGTATGTAGTTTTATTTATAATAATAGGATTGTCTTGTTGATAGCTAGCTACTACTCCACAACAAAATCCAACTTCGCGCGCCGACTTGCATGCTGGGAAGTATTCTTCTTCTGATGATGATTTTCCGGCAGGCTAAGACTAGAGAGCGTAACACTGCCCTCTACAGAGGACATTATTCTATTCTCTTACATACAGGACAGAAAGGGGAGACGTTTAGGATCAAGTCGTCCTCTTCCGCTCCTGCTCAGGAACCTTCTCACGTTCACACCGTTCAAACCAATTAGAACAACTATAAATAATAACAAAGAAATGTGGCCTACTAACATCTATACGCTACTGAGAGCTGATAGCTCGATAGCCACAGCTAACAGCTTGTTTTGTTGTTACCTGACGAAAATAAAACGAGATAACGAGACAACTTATCCCGATAAAACGACTTTTGTTGTCCGGGGATAATTATGAAGATCTAAAAAAAAAAAGTGTCTGGGTTTTTTTTCTTATTTCAGCCTTCAAGATCACATTCATTACTGTAGAGGACAATTTGTAACTGAACCGGATTGCCTGATACGTTGATCAATAATGGGTACTCCTTGGTCTGACATTTCTATCATAAATTAAGTGCTACAGTTGTCCAGACGCCATATCTCGTGTTGGTACGGCATTCCTGATCTCTAACTAGCATGATGAGTATAAAGAGAAAAACATGTCCGTTTTTACAAGATAGCAGAATAATTACCTGAGGACACTGGCTTTAATGAGATAATATCAGTGGGTTGTCTTTATGCTCTCTGCATTTGTTCTTCTAGTATCTGTTCCCCTGGTTGTGTGTGCACATCCCACTGATCTGTGAGGCAGTGTACTCTGGGTCAAGAAGAACAAAATGAAACAATGCGAACATTCAGATTCTTCTTATATTTGTTTTTATTTTTGGTCTTTCTTAAGAATACAAAACAAGAACCAAAATCACAAAAATAACATTTACAAAACAGATTATTGAACCGAGGTGACCGAGGCAACAATGATGAGCATGTCTGAAGATGTGACCTAACGATGGTTCGCCTGGAGTCTCGAGGTAAAACAGCCAGCGATGACAGTCTGTTTGAATTAGTGTCTGCTTCAGTAGTGCTATTCACAAATAGAGTTTCATGTTTCTAACATGTTTCCACAGCGAGCAGAGATTTAACGATGTAGTGCTTCAGACCTGTCTAAGAACAGATTATTATTGGGAGATTCAGGTCAGATATTCTCGGCACGTTGCTCTTTATGGCACCATTTTTAATGGTTTCTATTTTAATCTTACACACACACACACACACACACACACACACACACACACACACACACACACACACACACACACACACACACACACACACACACACACACACACACACACACACACACACACACACACACACACTTAATTGGGTGCACATTCCTCGCCTCGTTCTCCACCAAAAATACTTTGAGCTAAAATAAGTTTTATGACTGATATCACCCGAAACGTTTCAAGCTGGAAACAAAAGCTGCTTAAAACATTCTTTCCTAAAACGTCTGACAGGCAGGAGAACAAAACACCGACAATGATAAAGAGCTGGAATGAGTCCTTTTCCTAAAACATGGTAAGACGAAATGCAAACACGGCGTCACTGAGAGAAATAATAAAACCGAGCATCACTAAAACACAGAGCAGTGAATGTAGCACAGTTTGTTCTGCACGTGTGTGTGCAGGCGTGTTTTTGCATGAACAAACGTTTGTCGACACGCTCACGGTGACTCAGCTTTGCAGATTATTACTTTTAGTTCCTTTGGATGTGTGCCTTTAGTTTGCATCTGTCACAGCAGGTAGGTTGAGCTAGCATTACTTCATATATCGATATATACACATGCATTCAACGTATCTTAAGTCCCCCAAAATAAAAAACATAAAAAAGAACATGTCTAACTCCCTTTTCTCAGATGAAGAGTTGAAGCTATAAAAACCTGCAGACAGTCACATGGCGTTGCTGTTGGATGTGAGAGATGCAGCAGGTGGAGGAGGTGCTGGCGCTGGGGGGGGAGGGGGGGGGGGGGGGGGGGCATGGAATGCAGCCTTATTCCATCAGGAGGGGGGGTCATGGGGATGGGCCTATTCTTCACCCCCTCCTGTCTGAATGTAGTTGGGTTTAGATTCACATTATGCTGGAAGAAGAGTAACTGGTGTGGACGCTGGCAGGGCCGTCCTCGCCGAGAGCAACAAACACTGGAGTGAATGCATATCTACCATCGAGCCTGCAGACACGGCGACAGGGAGAGACAGGAGCTTTAAATCAGCGTGGGCGTTCAAAGCAACTCTAATCAGACTGATAAACAGCAAATCATCTCACTCACGCCTCCCTCTGTTCACCACTGGGGGGGCACGTAGCTGTAGCTGGGGGTGCCAGGAGGCCGATATGTGGGCATCGTGACTTGGTGGGGGGCAACAGGTGCTGGTGAAGGAGTTGTCAACAAAGTCCCTGAGAAGCAGAGTGACCACAGACACCGTGTTTAACAGTGTGACACAGCAGACCGGTGAACAGCAGAGCACAGGGCTGATATTTAGTAAACTCACCAGCTGACATGGCCATGGTGGTCCCGGCCACCATCCCCATGGCGACACCGCTGGCGCGGGCCTGAGGGATGGGCGGGGCATACATGGCTGCAGGCATCCCATTGGGCTGCACCACGGTTGTGTGGTGGATCACATGAGGCGGGGCAGCGTACAGAGGCTGCGTGTAGTAGGTGCCTTGTTGTTGTGAAGGTATTAGAGCCTGAATCACAGCGGAGCAATCATGTTACACTGTAAAGCATTATACAGCATGAGTATATAAATAAAGTTCACCTGTACACACCTGTGCATAGGGGTTCTGTTGGGGGTAGGTGCTCCTGACCGGGTACACAGCAGCAGGGTAAGGGCTGGGGGAGGAGGAGTAGGGGGGGACGGTCCCTGTGTTGGGGGAGCAGGACATTTTGAAAGGAGTGCCTGGAGCATAACCTGCAGGAGGAGAGGAGCACATGTTCATGACGATGGTGATTTATGTACAGTCAGTCTTATATCTTTATGTTAGCATAACATAGGATTAGGAGGCAGCCATCTGAAGCTAATAGCTAAAACTATGTCCACCTCTGATTCATTTAAAGCCCAAAATATGTAAAAAAAAAAAAAAAAAAATACAGCCCAGGTTTAAAAAGTAGCAGACTGCCCCTTTAACAAGGACTGAATTATGTGTGATATTTGAATCCTAATGACTCCTGACCACAGCGGGTCTTTAATGTGTCCAACAGGACGCGAGTCTCACCGCTGGGGAAGGCGGGGTTTGCTCCTGCATAGACGTTTGGATTGTAAGCAGGAGCTGCTGCTGCATAGCCGACAGGAAATCCAGCTACATGACAAAGAGAACAATAAAAAAATCTTTACTTTTATTTACTGTTCATTAATTACATTTATTAAATCTAGCACACACACTTACCTGGGTAGCCCAGGCCCTTGGTGTTGGTGAAGGGGACCCCTGTTGGTGCAGGGCTGTACACTGGATTCATGGTGGTCACAGATACTGACGTGACAGAAACATAGAACTTGTTAAATGCAAAGATCATTTAGGTGAAGTTAGCACACAGAGTAATATGCCAACTAACAGCTGTCTGTCGACCACACTGTTCCACAAACAGTCACAGCCCGATGCCTGTCCTCCTCTCAGGAGCGATTTGGGGTTCAATGTCTTGCCTAACGACCTTTTGACATGTGGACAAGGAGCCCACCGGTCAGGGTACAACCGACAGTGAGGACTGAAACATGAGACGACCTTACTAGTTCATCGTACTCTGAACTGGAACATTTTTGATTGTCTCATGTTATTTATGGCTGGATGTTAAATAGTAAATATACATTAACACCAGAAAAGAGAACATTACACTCAAACCATTTTAAAATTATGCCATAGCATTCTCTGTGAACGGTCAATATCTATGGAATATCTGTAAATATAACACATAATACTGTATAGATATAAAATATATACACAATGATGCAGATAGGTGTATAAAGATTTGCATAAACAACCTGTGCAGAGTTTTATCAGGACACAATAAAAGAGCACAATGTTTCAGTATGGAGGAGCACGTCATACTGTAGTCATACTGCATGTCTCTGCGCTGCTGCCCTCTAGCGGTGATCGACACACATCAATGTTACATCACTTTACGAGTCTGCTTATCCAGGGCACTACTTTATGTCGAGGTGAGCTAAAAGTATGAAACCATTGGATCTATACGTGATGTACTGTGAGAATATTAGCATCGTGTGCAGTAATGAAGCGAGTACTAAGAACTCTAACCTTTTTAAAGATCTGACTTTAAAAGAATATTACCTGACATCATCTCATTTCCAAATTTAAAGAACATTAAAAATAGGAGCAGCTGGATCAGAGATGTTGCTACGGATGAGCTGACAGTGTCGAGCAGTTGTTCAATAAATCACAATGTAACAGAGTACAAATTGTTTCCAGCTCGTGCTGGTGATAACAAGATGTTCGTTTTTTTTAAAGGTGACATGTTGCCTGCAAAATTTAAAGATGGCAACCTTTAAGTAAAATAATTTAGAAAGATGAGCGCAGCGGAGCTTTGTTATCATCAGCTAGCTATGGCCTCATTAGCATCACGTCCCGCCGTTAGCTGAGCAGGTTCCTGATGTCCAGACTGACCTGCTGCTCACCTGTCTGACCGCGCTGCACCGCTGGACTGTCCCCGGACAGACCGCAGCCAGCCGGGGGACAGTCTGTCAACAGGCCGCACAGCACGGCAGGCAGACAGACAGTCGGACAGAGATAGAGAGAGAGACAGGCTGCTACAGCACAGCCTGTCCCGACAGCACTACAGATAACAAACATATCTCCTCCTCTATAACAAACAAACACTTACTGTAACTGTCTCCTCCGTCTGTTAGCTTCCTCTGTCTCTGCCGTAAAATGAAATTAAGCTAGCTGGTGTTTTGCTCCCAGATGCTTCACTGAACTCTTTTGAGCACTTCGCGTCACTTCCGGGTAGTCTCACGTGGTCTACACATACAAGCTACTACACAGTTCTTAATCAGGTCATACATTTTCTTCAATTTATTTTCATTGTACTGTTTTGTACACTAGTTTTGTTTTATGTGCATTTTAAAAATAATTTGTTATATTTTTATTCATTTATTAATTAAGCAATGTTTTTACGACACGAAAGCGTATCAGTAAAATCTCCGAACAGAGCAGATACATTTTCATATTAATACAAATTCATTGTTTTTTATTTCACTGTATATTTTGCCACACAGTTTCCACACTTAACCATTGCAACAGTGTACCGTCTGATGTCCCGCTAACACTGCAACACACAGTAACTGTGAGCTCATCATGATGTATGCGCTCAGATCCTGGAAGGTTGTAAAATATATTTAACTGTGAGAGGAGATTCCCTTTACCTGACAACTTGTCAACACATTGATAAGGCTTATGATATTAACTAACGTATCTTACCAATACCTGTGTATGTAAATGTCCTTGTTTGTTTGGCAGCGTGACATTAATTGTGTTTGATCTTCCAGGACCTTGACGCATCGCTTCCATTCAGCCATTGAGGTGGGAAGAGTAGGGTCCATACTGTTGTGATTTCACGGCGTCCTGTATGTGATTTTATAGGTAAAATGGGGGTGTTGAACGTATATTAGGACTTATTGTTCGGTGTTCGGTGAAACTACCCGGTCGGCCTGTGTGCTCGGTAAACAGCGGGGGCATAATGTCTGCAGCGGCCGCCGGAGGAGGAGGCTCCGCCTGTATGGGCGCAGCAGCGGCAGCCAGTTGCAGCTCCGCCGGCTCTCCCTACGCTGCTGCAGCCGGAGGAGGCGCAGGGGTGGCCGGGAGACTGCCAGCTCGGGTCCTGGAGCATGTCTTCTCTTACCTGGAGCTGTCCGACCTGATGCGGTGCTCGCTGGTCTGCTGGCACTGGAACAACATCCTGGCGGATGAAAACAGCGAGGTGTGGCGCAGCCTCGCCGCACGGTCTCTGAGCGATGAAGCTATGCGGTCTGACATCCTGTGCAACCTGCCCACCTACAAGGGGAAGGTAGGTTCACCATGACACCGCTGTGATTAATGACAAACTCCAGTCAGAAACCTGCCTGCTTAGTGTTACCTTTGCTCTGCACACACCGTCAGGGAGCGTCACAGGTGAGGTGGTAAACTGCACACTGTCTTTAGGGTGAATCCCAGAGCGACAATTTTGTATGACAGAAGACTTTAATGAACCATACCCAGTCTTTCAAGTCAAAGTCACAGTAGTGTACTACACATATGCGTGTGTTCGTTGAAACCCGAGTAAGATTGGCGGATTCTATAATGGGGTTTGGTGTAGAAGTGTTGGTATCAGGCTAAACCAGGTGTTTTGTTGTCATGAGCCCATATTAGATCCTGGCCCCTTGTGTTATGTCACTGACCAATGGCGAAGTTTCTGTTGTTGATGGGTTAACTGCACCACAGCCACGTAAATAATAGACCCTCTAAAAGTGACAGCTAGTGATTGTCTGATTTGCAGGTGAGGGGAAAACTGGTGTCATGAATCCACTCTTAATTTTCCATTGGACCCTGAAGAACTTCTTTAATGGACCTCAAAGGTCCTCTGACCTCATTGAGACCCACTGAGCGCTCACAGACTACACCTGAACATGCCAGAATCTAAATTTGGGATAAAATGTTCCGGCCATATAGAGAGACTCTTTCATCATAATATATTGAATATATTAATCTCTAATGACAATAGTTAATAATCATGAACTGAACTCATTAACCAACCTCGCAGGGCTCCAGGTAATGAAAAAGTAGTCCATGACCTTTCACCATCTTGTTTTCTTGAACCCAGACTTCACCACATTTGGACGAGAGGGTGGAGTGATTTGCTAGCATATACTAGTTACAAGCTGCTAGCATTAGCTTGTGGTGCATTCCTAATTAGCAGTAACCGTGATATTACTTTGGATGCTTATTTTGGTTAGCAATAAACTGGCGTTGAACAAAATTGACTTCAAAACAGCCGACAGAGTGTCTTTAAGAAAAACAAATGGCTGAACAAGATATTTTTCAGGTTGCTCCTGCAGTGACTTGTCAATCACAGGTAGCCCCGCCCTAAAGCATGTCCTTTTATTTCTCTCCAGCTGAAGGCCTTCCAGCACGCTCTGAGCTCCCACGACTGCTCCCGAAATGTTTACGTCAAGAAGAACGGCTTCACGCTGCACCGTAACCCCATCGCCCAGAGCACGGACGGAGCACGAGGAAAGATCGGCTTCTCGGAAGGGCGGCACGCCTGGGAGATCTGGTGGGAGGGGCCTCTGGGTACGGTGGCAGTGATAGGCATCGCCACGAAGCGGGCGTCCATGCAGTGCCAGGGCTACGTGGCTCTGCTGGGCAGCGACGATCAGAGCTGGGGCTGGAACCTGGTCGACAACAACCTGCTCCATAACGGGGAGGTCAACGGGAACTTCCCTCAGTGCAACAACGCACCAAAATATCAGGTAGGAGCTGGTGACACCTGTATGATATGTTAAAGCAATATCACACTCCAGGTCGTGCTGTCATATCAGTACGCTGTGATCGGTCTTAAGAGGGTAATCACAGCGTGCTGATGTTCAGGACAACAGCCTTACTTTATTGATTAATAGGTATTTTTTAATCTAGTGACGTGTTTATTTACAGATCGGAGAGAGAATACGAGTGATTCTCGACATGGACGACAAGACGTTAGCCTTCGAGAGAGGCTTTGAGTTCCTGGGCATAGCGTTTCGTGGACTGCCCAAAGCCTGCCTGTTCCCTGCTGTCTCTGCAGTGTACGGAAACACTGAAGTCACCATGGTGTACCTGGGGAAACCTCTGGATGGATAGAAGCACAGGAACACAAAACAAACAGGCCTATGGCGAGTGCAGGACCTGTTCTGTCAGGTGACTAACAGCCCTGTTTCGAAGGTTTTTGAGGCCATGTTGTCAGAAGAACTCACACACACACAGAAACTGTTTCTCCTGCAGCTCGGCATGAGGCGTCAGGTTCTGGACTGGACAGACCACAGGGGACAGGAGGGTTTGTGGACTGTGACATAAACAAGGGAAGATCCACTTTCACAGTTCAGCTGCTGGACTGTTTTATCCACAGCACATTATTTAAACACATCAGGCTGAGGCGAACACGTTGACCGGAGGGTTAATGTCTGCTTCAATCAGGCCAAACTACACTGAGACATCATTTTAACCAGTGAAACAGCAGCTGTTATTAATAGCTCTCTGTTGTATGAGTTAATGTAAAACTATAACACATGATTATAATGGTTGTATGCCAAATCTATGTGACCTGATATTAGATTATATTCGAGGACATGCGGACCAACAGTCCTGTATGTGCATGAAACCTGGCGTATGAACTGTAACAGCTGCCATTTTGAAACACCTGTCCAGTACTGGTGGAGAGTATACCTGTACCATGTTCATGTGTGTCCTTTTTAATGTGCTGCCGTAGTATTACACACTATTTATTTCTTGTTTTAACGATGGTACTATAGAAACTGTGTGGTTATAAGGCCTGAAAATAAAGTCTACATGGTGCCACTCTTAGAGTACAGATGCTGCGATGCGTGTTTCTCTGCTTGTGCTTTAGTCACACACCTCACACACCTCACACTCCAGCTCGTGTTAAATGAACCACTGACAATAAAAAAGGCTTCATAAGAACCTGGACGTCTACAGGAAGTGCTTCATCACACAGGTGCTCTTAACACTGGAGACGCTGCTCGCTGCCGTCCAGTGAAAACATATTTCCAAATATTCTGATTCATAATTTATCATGAATTTGTTTGTGGTTAGTGTCACATTAATTGTTCCTTAAGCTGGAAACGGGCTCCTTCTGTCCTGTAGTTTAAATTACTCGTTAGCTCGTGTTAGCTTAGAAATGGAGTCGCTAACGTCCCCACCGCGACACAGTCACAAAACAAAAAGGGTTTAAAGTGACATCAGGGGGAAACTGGGAAACATCTGCAAGAACCTGGTTTGATTTTGTTAGCTAACGTTAGCGTGCTAGCACAGACAAATTCATAGCTAGCTTACTTTGCATATTTGTGTCCTAAGTGTAAATCGTCAGCTGATCTTGTTGGTAAATTAGTTCTGCTTATAAATGACTTCATCAGCTAACGTTACGAAGCAACCAGCAGCAGCTCCAGATGCAGTGAAGTCACAGCTATTCACATTCAGACAACTTTATTTATCCCATTTTCTACAGTGCAGCCAGACCGTACACATTCACAGCAGCAGCATCAGGAGAGCACCAGAGATAATTCATTACATCAATCAGTACACAGTCAGAGGTGCGAGTGGCCCCCGTGTGGCCCCATGCCTGATGACTCACACGAGGGCCGGACTAATGTGTGAAAGCTAGCAGGATAACTTTAGCTAACTTTAGCTCCCTAATGTGGATATGTTAGCTGGCTAGCTTGGTATATGACTACACCAGCTAATGTGATTTATGATGCTAACTAATGTATGATGACAAACAGCATTAATATTAGCCAACCTTTCATGACGAAGCTAACAGTACAATGTAAAGCTGTATACATGATGCCTCTCAGTGTCTGTGTCAGAAAAAGTCCAGTTTGTACCAACGGGTCACAGCGATCCGAGTCTTTATATTTCTATACAACATGCACACCTCCGGAGCTCCTCCTTCAGCAACAGGAAGTATAAAAACACATCACAGTCCTCGACCCCGTCAGACTATCACTTCCATTAATGACTGATTGAGCGTGTGCTGCCGAGGCTGAGAGGTCAGACGTCTTCTTCTGTCTGATGAATGTCTCTGGTTTCCTGCCAGTTCGTCCTGTTCTGACCCTGAACGTCTGTCTGCCTGCCTGCCTGTCTTTCTGCCTGTCTGTCTGCCTGCCTGCCTGCCTGCCTGTCTGCCTGCCTGCCTGCCTGTCTGCCTGTCTGCCTGTCTGCCTGCCTGCCTGTCTGCCTGTCTGTCTGCCTGTCTGCCTGCCTGTCTCAGTCTCTGCATCCTTGATCATCCTGACTTCCTGTCTGTCACTCTCTGTCACAGCACGTACCTCAGAAGGCCATTGAACCTGCTCGAGCTGCTTCATGTAGTGACTACAGTGTCAGCTTCACATCACTGTTCACCTGCACACAGGGTGCTCAGCTGCCTTCACTAGCTTTGTGTACGTGTCCTTACACGGAGCATTTTAAGGAACCACATTCATTTCTTTAAAGTGACATGTTGTCACCGATCAACGTGAGTTGTGGTTGTTGTTCATGAGTTTATCGAGCACAGCACTAATACACACTTTGATCCAAACTCTGTCACACTGCAGCAGCATGCTGTGATAGTTTAGTGGACACATGTAGAGGCACACAATAACTACCATCCTGCTTTCACAGAGATGTTTTATTATTTCCTGGGGTTTAAACAAACACTTGAATGCATCTTTCTTATACGTCAGACCGAACCGTCTCTAAACTCTTCTCTTTTGTTTTTTAGGTTGAACCCCACGATCACTGTTTCTCTTTAGTCTTTATGTTAGTGTGTAAACAATGCATCTGTGTTAGCCACAGTGTCTGTGTGTCATGATGAATCAGACCTGTGTGCTGTTCTATAAGTTAAGATAATAGTGAAGTTAGTTATAAACAACTGGATGTGTTTAAACTCAGAGGAGCCACAGGTAATCAAATCTGCATCTGTAAGAAACAACACATTTCACCTTGTTTGTTTCATCCGTTAAACAACAAAGAGTAGCAACAGATTTGTGACCTTTTGACAGAGCTGGCTGTTTCCAGTCTTTGTGCTAAGCTAAGCTAACTGCCTGCTGGTGCTTGCTTTAGCTTTTAGCTAGCTCTGACTCTTGACAGGAAAGAGAATAAGCTCATGGCTTGTGATGAAATGTGCACACTTAAACTGTTTCTACAGAGACTAGAATAATGTAGTCTTCCTTTTTTGCAGGGTTTTATGCCAAAGGTTAAATGTTTGTCACGTGATGTTAAATGTTATCGTAGCGAGCAGGAAGTCTTGATAATGTAAAACAGCAAAAGAAGAAAACTAAGGTTACTGTCTGTAAAGATGCAGTACGTCCTGTGACCAGGAGGGGGCAGAAATCCTCCTCTGCATGCAAATGTAACACCACAGAGTCCTGGTTGTGTACAGTGTTGCCCACATCCCCCCTCACCCAGGGGACGTTGCACCCCAACTGCCACAAGCACCATCCCCCCCCCATCATCTTAAGTGTGTCAAAATAATAACACCTGTGACACCTGCACCTGATGAACATACTGATTTAAACACAGGTAGCTTCCACTGAAGGTGACCTGCTGGTGTTTCACTGGAGGACAGGTCGGCTGTTAGATCAGGCTTATTGTGTTTGTATCTGAAACTTTATTTAAACACTGTTAATAACAAAGTTACACAGGAAACAGATAAAGACTCCACAGACTGTACATAAGAAGTGGACGTATCCTCCAGCAGGGGGCGACAAAGAAGTGTGATTCTATAGAAGTCTATGAGAACATGTTCCTCCTCCTCTCCTGATGTATTCCCTCAGTAAACATGTTCCTAATGACTTTTTGGTCTCAGTCTCTAGTTTCTTCTTCAACACAGCATGATGTTCATTTAGTCTCTGATGCTCCCATTGAGAGTCACACAGACCAGGAAGAGGGGAAGGTTTAGGGCGGGGCTACCTGTGATTGACAGGTTACTACCACGCCCTTTAGAGGCGTAGCAATGCGTATCCACCCTCTCATCCTAATATGGTCACTTCTGGCTGCAAAAAACAAGATGGTGACGGCCAAAGAGCAGGACTCAGGCCTCTACAGGAGGGTTCTTTAATGGCATCTCTGCTTCATGAGAGTGCACCTCATCCACCTCAGCGTCGTCCACCTCAGCACGGAGTCTTCAATAATTTACTTATTGGCACAAAACGTTTAAGAGTGTGAAGTGAGAGCTGGAGATGATCTGTGTGAAAACAGGAAGGAATCACTGACAGATTTCAAAGAAGGCACATCACTTCCTGAATCCTAATTCCTTATTCCTGCAGCCCGGGGGGGGGGGGGGGGGGGGAGCAAGTTAACAAGAGGTTTTAAACTGTGAAAGAGAGGAGGCATCTGAATGCAGCTGCAGAGTAAGGATTGTTGTTACCTGAAGCAGCCATGTTGTAAACTTATCATCACTTAAAGCATTAGACGCTGTGTCTTGTGAGTGTGCTGCGTGTCTCTGTGTCTCTGAGGTGCGTGATGTGATATCTGCTCTAATAACAGGGCGACACTTTGGTACATTTATCCACTTTCACACCCTCGAGTGTGTGAGTTTCAGTGACAGGCGATCGGCAGGAAGGGTGTGTGTGTCAGTGGTTTCCTCTGCAGCAGGTCTTCTGATGCAAGCAGAGGGTGTGTTCTCGCTGGGTTTTTGTGGTGTCTCTTGTGTTACCATCCCTCTCTGCCTGTAAACAGCGTCTCTCTCATGTGCTGCTGCTGCTGCTGGCTGAGATCCTGCCCTCCTTCCTGTGGCCCCGGGCTTGAGAACCTCTTTCTGATTGCAGCGTGTCCATGTGACTCGGTTTCCGCTGCTGCTGCTGCTTCCGTGAGTAGTAAGACGGGTGTCAGAGCTTCAGTGAGAGCTGAACATCACAGAGAAAGGCGCTCTGCTGCAGAGTCAAACCAGCGATATGGTCAGAGGATCAACCGTCAGTGGCTTTGGAAATCCACACCTAACCACCAGAGTAAGTACACACACCGAGCACTGAAGGAGTACTGCAGAGAGCACTGACACTCTGACAGGAGAGAGCTGCAGGCTGTGTCTTTAATAAAGTGACATTCAAACATATTTAATGTTTGGTGTGTTTGAGACACTGTGTGATCGCCTGCACTGATCGGACACTGTAACCTGCCATGCTGCTCGTACAGAGACTGTCAGAGATTTCTGCATGTAGAAGAAGTGAATCTGGAGTGAGCAACACAGACTGTCACCTGTTTGATTTAAAGTCACGATACAGGTGAATTAACTGCACATTACTGCATGTGAACATTCTCCTCTGAACATGACAGACACTTCTATGGAGTCTGCAGAGTTTCTTCATGTTTCATAGATCACATGTTGTGTTCTGATGGTTGTGACCTTGTGCTGTAATCTGTGTGATCCTTGTATTAATCAGGTTCATGTCATCCTCAGCTGCATGTTGTCATTAAACGCTGTGTGGTTTTGTCGGCTGTTGCACGTTACACTCTGAAACTTGTCGCTTTGCTGGTCGACTGCTGTCAAACAAACATTTCAGCTCATAAAACATGAAGAAAGTTAAACTCCTCTGACGGCCGCTCAAATGCAAAGACAAAGGAAGAACAGAGCCTGTTTTAAGTTTGCATCACAGACGCATTAAAGACGAAGAACAAGTTACCAACATGCAGTGATGCCATGGATTTATTCAATGTTTATTTGTATGTCTCTGGGTGGGACTTCAAGAACCATAAAACTCAGGTACACAAGTAAAAATAATAACGAGGACATTCACGAGATAAATGTTTGATCATATTTAACTGTAGCTTCTTTTATTGTGAAGGGTCAAAAACAGGCAGCAGAGATCAAGACACACTGTGACACAGACAGAGTCTTATTTAGAATATTAAAGGTATTCAAGGTTACACATCAAAATAAAATCTTCTGAAAGTTCTGAACGAAAAGACGGATGTTATCAAGTCTGTCATGATGAAAGTCCAAACAGCAGATCTCTGAGCGAACTCTTCTTCTGCTGTTTCAGATCACGAACACGTGTCAGTCTGTGCTTCTTCTGCATGTTTTCACAGATCTACAGTTTTTAATACATCGTACAGGAACCGGACGAGCCGTCTGCTTTCTCTAAGTTCAGTTATTGTTTGTTTTTGCTCGACTGTAATGGCTGAAACATTGACATTAAGTTCATAAGTTAGTGGAAGTAGGGTTGAAAATAGATCTCGCCTCGTCCTCCCACTTTCTGAAGGTCATAGTAAACTGTTGGTGCCAGGTGTTTAATCACATGCAGAGATGCTTTAGACACTGACATTAATCAGCCATCTCCTCCTCCTCCTCCTCCTCCTCCTCTCCGTCTGTCACCCTGTCATCAGTGAGGATGTTAAGATGCAGCTCCACAGGCTCACCCCCCTCCTGCTCTGCCTGGTACACCTGTGGAGACTCCTGCGACCTGCCTCGGCTCATCCGCAGCACGGACCATGTCAGCTGGTGAGACCCCTCTCTGTTCCTCAGCTTATTCTGAAGCACATCCACAAACAAGGTTCATCTGGAGGAAGAGCGTTCTTTATGAATGCTTCGACATTTGAGTAGGTTTGTCGACATCGTGAGTCTCACACACTCTGCTGCTGTGAACATGTGAACATGTGAACATGGTGCAGGAAATAACACGTTCACTGAGTCCGATGTTTCCCACTTTGCCTCAGCAGGAAGGAAAAGGAGAAGTGACTCATTCTGAAGTAAATATCAGAAAAACTCCAGCTGTTATTTTAAAGTTTCATCTGGAGGATCCAAGATTTCACATCAACACTTACAGACTGGTGCAGAGCAGGCGCCCTTAGCTCATGACAACATGAGGTCTGCATGTGTGAAGTCATTAACATGAGTCTGTCCTGCAGCTCTGAGGCCGTTTACCTCAGGTGGTTAAATAAGTAGGTGGTCTTCCTGAGTAATTAAGGCTCGTAACTGACGTTTGAGGCCGTAATGACTCATTTACCAAACACACACACACACACACACACACACACACACACACACACACTGTTGTACAGACACTCATGAACCCTTGACGCAGGAGGCTGGAGGAGGTTCACTCTCAGAGATGAAGAAATAAAAGCTCTGGTCTAACGTGAGACCTGGCAGCAGAGGGAACACCTCAGCAGGTGTGTTAAAACGTGAGCGTAACGTCCTGAACGGGATGTTTTAAACACATTACATGATCATGAGGTCAACAGGCCTGACAGTCTACAGCCATGCTAGCTGCTCAGGCTTTAAGCTAAATGCTAACACCTCCATGTGGAGACAAACTGTCACAGCTGTTTGCGTTTCCTTTGGAGGACGGTTGGGTTACACAAAGACAGTTCATTCATTCACCAGATGCTTCAGTGTGTTCATGTGTTCATGCGTTCCTTAGCATTGTTCATTCTTTTATAGTTATTCTTATTAAGTTTATTGATGACTTTTTATTACACATGAAAAATGTCAATCAACCAACCAAACCATGCCACAACACTCACTGATAACTGATGATGTTAAGCAGGTAATATGTTCCAGGTTGACAGTCACAGTTTAGCCTGTTAGCATGCTAACATTTCTTAATTAGCAATCAAAACAAAGCAATCCAATGATGACTATTCTGTTTATTGGTGTTCAACATAGACAACAAACGACATAAACAATGAAATACACAACAATTACCCCACACCCCGGCAGCGTCCCAAACTACATCACAAGCAGCCTTAAACATGAAGAAGGAGATAAAGAAGGAAAGACATAAAGAGAGTCTGAGGGGACAGAGGGGACAGGGGACTGTACGTCGAAGCCACCATCACTTTTACTTCTTTGCATTGTGGCCAACACGTGGTCGTTTACCACCCTACACACACACACACTGAGAAATGACTGTGTTTGATTCGTCCCAACAGGGCGAGGAAGGGGTATCACAAAAAGTTTACCCTGTGTAGAATATCCGTTTTGATTATGGAGATTCGAGCTGCTAAGGAGTTGGGAAATTTTGTCCATCGGTCCAAGACTTCCTCTACTCGTCTTAGGATGTTTTGGAAGTTCTTTATGAACATAGATTGTAAAGAAGAATGGATATCAATACCTAGATACTTGACAGATTGAACCAATGGAATATGAGGTGGGAGTGTAGCCGGGTTTAAGGACGGATTAAGAGGCATTAGTTGGGACTTGGACCAACTGATCTTATATCCAGAGAGCCGGCTACATTTTGCATAAAGTAGTATATCATCTGCAAATAAGGACAGAAAATGGTGTGTATTACAAAAAGAGATGGGTACAATACGGGGATGTTTTCTTATCTTTTGGGCTAGAGGTTCTAGAGAAAGAGGAAATAGACGGGGAGAAAGAGGACAGCCCAGTGGGGACAAGATGTTGTTGTCTGTCACCATGGCAGAAGGATTAGTATGAAGCACCTTAACCAGCTGAATGAAGCCCTGACTGAAGCCCAGCCTCTCAAGCACCTCCCATAGATATTGCCCTTCGAGTCGGTCAAAGCATCGAGAGACAACACAGCACAGGGTGTCTTGATGTCTCTCGGAAAGTGTTAAACATGGAGTAATCTGCGAATGTTGTCTCCTGCCAGACGGGACTTTATAAAACCAGTTTGGTCATGGTGCACACGTTTATATGCGTCTCAATCCTTGAGGCCAAGACTTTGGCGTACACCTTTACTCCGGCACATCAAATGCTTAAGGGCCTGTCACCATTACATAAGGTGGGGTCCTTTTTGGTTCAGGTAAAACAGCAAGTAAAGCCATGTTGACATCGCCAAGAAAGGAACCGTTTTCTCAGCAGATAGAATCATTTCTTACGTGTACTGTCCAAGTTCCTCCCAGAAAGTTAAAACTCTCACCCGGAGATTTACCTCTGTTCAGACCACGGATGGCTTCTTTGAGTTCATTTAATGTCATAGGAGCCCCCAGGTGGTCGGCCTCCTCCCGAGATAGAGACGGCAGGTTTAGTCTTTACACTTTTCAATATGTAGAGTTTCTTCTGAGGAATATAGCTTACAGAAAAAAGGTCTAAATTCTGTGTTTCCTTTGGGCTTGTAGACCGCGTGCAGAACTGATCGATGTGATGTCTGAACATTTTTCATTTGTCTTAGCCTCAAAGCGAGAAGGTGGCTCGGCCTTGGGCCATTGAAAAAGTAATTCCTGCTCGTCCTTAATGTTAAAAATTCTGCTCTCTGTCTGAACAGTCCAGAACGCGTTGCATCAATAGATAACTTTACATCGTCAGTATAAGAAAGAAAGAAGTGTCCAATCGTAGTTTAGACACATCCTTCGTGCAGGTGGAGATGTCGTGGCGCCGCGTTGTCGCGTGTGTTCTGTAAACTTGGATTCCACGAATTGGCGTTGGTCGGCCATGGCTAGCTTGATCGTGTTATCTAGCTTATCCTCGATACCGCCGGTCGGCTCGCTTGGCGTTTAACCAGAATTACCGTCGGCCTGCTTGTTTGTCCGCTGCTGTGTGACTCTCTGTGACTGCGTTGTTGAATGTTTGCGTTTTAAAGTTGAACTATCACGTTGAATTAGATGATGTGAGGAAGATGGGGCAAGAGCAACAGAGCTATGCAGCAGGGTCACGGGTCCTCCCAGTGATTACTATTACAATGATGTAGGAGCCGATTTAGCTCCTGTTTAATTTAGCAAGTGACTTAAACACCGGAACACTGGACTATGAATGCTAATCCAAAATGTGGTCTGTCCTGCAGGTCTTTGGCCAATAACCAAAGTATTGGACAAACTTGACCTCATGGTTGTTCTACAGGAAACATTTCCTGATCACCAGAAGTCTTCCTCCAGGATCATCCGACTAACAGATCATTAAAACATGTGCAGCTGTGTGTCTGAAAACAGTTCTGATGCTACATACAGAGACAGGACCTTTCTGAAGTCTCCAGTTTTGTATTTTAACTAACGACCTCTTTGTTTTTGGACAAGACATTTTCATGCCCTAACCCCTCCCCTCTTCCTGGTCTGTGTGACTTGAAACTAGAGATTGAGACCATAAACTCATTAGGAACATGTTTACTGAGGGAATAAATCAGGAGACACGAACACACAGACCTAAATCTTTGTGCTCTTTCTCTTTCTCTGCAGGTCCAAAGAACGGCTCTGTGCAAGAACAAACAGCTCTCCTCGATGCCTGCAGGACTCCCAGACAACGTAGAGGAGCTTCAGCTGGACTACAACCACATCCAAACACTACACGACGACTCGCTCCTCTTCTACCCCTCATTAAACACTCTGAGCTTAGCTTGTAACAGTTTGGAGAGGTTACAATCAAACACTTTTCAGGACTCAAAACTGTTAGAAAACATCTATTTGGCAAATAACAGCCTTCATGTTGGCTACCAAGAAACCAGCCAGGCATTAAAGACTCTACCCAGACTCAGAGTTCTGGATCTCTCTGTGAATGGGCTCGATGATGAAATGGTCGCCACTCTCCTCCAGAACCTGACGTCTCTGGAGTATCTCAATCTCTCTGGAAATCTCCTGCAGAGGCTGGATGAGACCTCCTTCAGAGATCTACACCAACTCAGAGAGCTGGACCTGCAGAGAAACATCATGTTTGAGATCGTCAAAGCCTTTGACAGCAATCCCAAACTCCAGCGGCTCAACCTGGCCTTCAACTACCTGCCGTGCCTGATCGACTTCCACATGACGCAGCTGGTCGTCCTCAACGTCAGCCACAACTTCATCGAGTGGTTCATCGCCATACAAGACATGAACGACACCTTCCAGCTGGAGACGCTCGATCTGTCAGACAACAAACTGCTCTTCTTTCCTTTCCTTCCCAACCAGAGCCGCTTACAGAATCTGTACCTGTCCCACAACAGCATCAGGTTTTACGAACACTTGGCAGAGAATGACACAGTCCTGAACTCATCTTCGACTGTCGAGTTCTACAACTTGAAGAAATACACAAAGAGCAACGTGACGGCTCAGCTGTGGGACGAGAGCCTTCACGGGGACATCTCCTCTGTGGAGACTTTAGACATGAGGGGGAACCAGGTGGAGTATTTCCCTCGAGGCTTCATCCAGAAGATGCCTTCCCTGTCCAGACTCCGAATGTGCATGAACTGTCTGGAAGCCTTAAATCTCACGTCAGAACACTTCTCTGCTAGCTTGTATGAGCTGGATGTTAGCAACAACAGGCTGAACCAGTTTGTAGCAGATGAAGGAACGCTGACTGCGTTTGGGAATCTGACGTACCTGAACCTGAGCCTGAATGATCTTACGCGGTTACCGTCAGGGTTATTCTCCTCGTTGTCGAGCCTCCACTCAGTGGATCTCAGCTATAACAACATTGACGCTTGCCGTTCTGAGGACGCCAGCAGCCACAATATCTCAGTTTGTGTGGACTGGAGAGACGTTGAATCTCTACGACAGCTTTACCTGAAAGGATGCAACCTGGAAAGGATTCCTCCGTCTGGGTTCAAAGGGTTGTCTTTAACACACCTGGATCTGTCCGACAACCCTGGACTCACCGCCCATGAATCAATACAAAGTCTGAGCAGAACGTTACAGCATCTGGGTTTAGGAAACACTCACATACAAGACTTTGACTTCTCCCATTTCCAAAGTCTGAAGTTCTTAAACATCTCAAGGAACTCTCTCAGCTATCTTCCCCCCTCGCTCCTAAATCTGGACCTTAAAGTCCTCGATCTGAGGGACAACAAACTGTCCACAATCCCCTTAGCTCAGGCTAACACATTAGCCCCTAAACTGCACACTGTGTTCCTCACAGGAAATCCGTTCAACTGCTGCCAAACAGAGTGGTTCAGGACGTTTGAGGCCATCCACATGGTCGGACAGTCAGACATCGAGTGTGAGGATCTCCTCCAAAGGACACACAGAGTCGAGCACTTCAACTCTTTTCTTTGTTTGGAGGAAGGCGGAGAATCTAAGTTATGGTTCATTCTGCTCATTGTGCCTGCGTGTCTGTTTTTTGTCTGTGTTTCGATCATCTTCCTCCTCACCTTCAGGCCTGAAATCCTCCACAAATCCATCAAGAAGAAGTGTTTGAAGCCGACGTCGTACTGAAGCTTTACAGAAACGTGTTTGTACAGAGTGTAACTGAATGTTTGTGGTAATAAATGATGATGAAGGAACGATTGTGTGAAGAGTATTAAACATCAGGGTTTGTTACGTTGCTGCAGTGCTGAGTGCGGTTCAACACCAGACCATCATCCTGACTCCCTCATGTAAAAATGTGGCTGCGCTCTTGTGGGACTTGGTGTGTGTGTGTGTGAGCGAGTGTGTGGGTGTGTGTTAGTGTGTTTGTGTGTGCGTGCGTGCGTGTGTGTGTGTGTGTGTGCACATATGCAGAAGTTGTGTGATGCAAGCTGTTGCTATAAGCAGCAGAGGAAACATGAAATTTCCTGTTTTGCGAAGATGTGCAGCAACTGCCCAGTTCTGTATGTGAGGGAGGAGGGGTTTGAGGTTTCCTTCCCATGACTGAAGCTCAGATGAAACTTTGACATGAAAGTCCAGCGTATCAGACCTCAGGATGAGTCGTTGAAGACCATTATATTGATCCCTTTGTATCTACTCCGCTGCGTATCGTGCAGCACGGCAGCGACAGGCCTCTGAGTTGAAGCAAACTTGCACAGATATCGTTATGAAACAAGGATAAGCATCAGCATATTACAGCACGGAGGTGAATGCATGTCTCTACCTTTGTGTGTGTCGATGCTCAGCAGTGGTGGAGCTGGTAGATCAGTGTGCAGCTGTGCAGAGCGCTGGAGGCCTAACCAGAATGTAACCAAAATACCGCTGTGGTGATGCTCAGGGTCATGGTGGTTGGAACAGAAGAAGAGAAACCGGAGTGAAGCCGTTTCAAAGCCTTCAAACACCACGTTTACACTTCATAATGATGACTTCTGAGCATGCAAGTGGTTCCAAATAATAAAGACGTGTCGTGTAAACTCAGGGCAGCAGACTGGAGGCAGAGGTTAAAGGCTCGTGGATGAAGGTTTCTGGTTTAAAGACCTTTGACCACCGTTACATTATAAATAACAAAGACTGCACGTGCTGATTCACTTTGATTTGCTGCTTGAAACCTTAAAGCAAAACTACCAGCCGACACTGTGTTTAGAGGAGCAACACGAGGACAGTTTCAATCAGGAAATGAACGGTTAGTGATAAAAATAAAGACGTATCAGATGAGTCTTTATTCAGATGATTATTGGAAGAAAGGCGTGCCTGCAGATATAAAGTGCTGCTGCTGACAAAAAGAGCCTGAGCACGTTGTGCAAGAGCCGTGAAACACTTGACCGGAAAGAAATTTTAATTTGCGGAACACACTTTGCCCCTGATCGCAGATTGTTGACCAAGAGGAATTTATTTTGATTACTCAGCTGAAAGCCAACATAAAGGGTAATTCTGGTATTTCTAAAGCGGGGCCATAATTTAACATGTTTTGTGGTCTAAATGACTAAAAGGTACAAAAAGTTTCCAGTAGATCGCTTCCTCCGGCAGCCATGGGGCTCTGATGAAGGCAAGGCAATGTGACAACATTACAGAAAGGATCCCGACAGAGAGACCAACAGACGTTACATCGCTCTCTGCAAGCACACCAGACTCCATTGACAAAAACAGGGATTTAAGCTCACAGAACACAGGAGCTGTTTTTTATTTTGCCTTGATCTGTTACATCTTTTATGTAATTATGTGATACACAAATAATGTGTTGGCTGTGTTGTTCCAAACTAACCGTTTAAAACTGCAAAGTCGCCCAAGAACACAAACTAACTTGAGGCAGAGGCAGAGCAACAACTCCAGTGTACTGCGAGGTTAAATCACTGTTTTTCTGAATGGAGTCTGGTGTGTCTGCAGAGAGCGATGTAACGTCTGTGTGTGGTTAAAACAATCATCTTCCTCCGTAACAAAAAGGTCTATCTCTGTAGGGATCCTTTCTGTCATGTTGTCACACACTTAGAATAACAATCTGAGCCTGTCAGTGGAAACAACAAGAACTTTTAGTGGACGACCTTTGACCCATCAAGGATCATGTTGCAGCCATTACAGCCTGTTTCACTGCTGCAGGAGGAACACATCTACTGGAGACATTCACAGACTTTTTTTTTTACCTGTTATTGAGACCACAAGATAAGTTTTAAAAAAGCTCCAGGTTTAAAAACAGGAATGCCCTTTAAACCTTGTGACCACATAACTTACACTGTAAGAAGTAAAAGAACAGTCCAGTTTGTTTCGAGCTTCACAAACTTTCCAAAGACACGTCTGTGAAGCTGATTTCTCTTTGTGAAATAAACTGTGGTAACGGGGTCAGAACTAGAGGTGAGTTACCAAAAATACACCCCTCTTAATGTGCGCTGTGTCTTTAAGAAGTGGTCTCACAGATAAATGCACACGAGAAGTGAGAAGTGAACTTTTCCCTGAAGTGGTTAAAGGACATTCATTCATTCATTCTGACAGCAGGTGTGTACGTCACATCTACATAAAGCATATCTACAGCAATGGTCAGGCTCACATGTGCTCTACATGTGGATGTAAAGATGTGCCTGATCGTCCTGAACAGGTGCTGAGACAGATCATTCTACTGTTGAACCAGTTGTTGAGACGACAGTGGCTCTCTGAACTCGCTCACAGCAGGCCGGTCTCTTCCATAACCACATGCAGCTGTAGGGACTGAAACACAAAGTCATGTCTGTATTGATCAATAATAAACCTGATGCTGGATATCAGAGCATCTTTGATCGCTTGTCCTGTGATTGAAAGCTTTGATTGAGAGCACCTGGACAACACCTGGTAATATAACCACCTTTACATCTGCAGACTGGATTAGTATACTGAATACCTAAAGCTTTATTTGCTACATCCTGGTGTAAACTAAAATATGAAAATAAATCATTTAAAAAAGATTTAACGTGATTATTCATGTCGTTTTATCTCAGAGCAGTTCAGCTGACAGAGAGAGGACAAACTGTTTCTCTGATCACCTGTGCTCTCTACCTTTTGAAGGAGCTGATGATTATCGTTTAATCGCCGCTTGAAACTGGAAAGTTACTTTAGTATATGATCTGTAATCTCTGTGTGTGTGTCTACACCTCAGTGACTGGTGTTTGTTTTTATCCACTGTTCATGAATATGTTTGGTCTCTGACGGAACCTGACAGGTGAGGCGGGGCAGGTGGTAACTTCTGATACACCATTTCATGATGAGGTGTTTTCAGTACAAACAGCCTACTGTAACCACAGATGTTAACATTCATTTCTGTAATATCTAAAAGAACTGCACTCGCCCAGAGTGAGAGAGAGAGAGAGACAGAGAGAGAGAGAGAGAGAGAGAGAGAGAGAGAGAGAGCGCACATGCATATGGATGTGCGAATGCAACACAACAACATCCGAGCATGAGACATGTTGTTCTGCTGTCTAACTGTCAGTGTAGTGAAGTCAGAGCAGGCCCTGACCAACTTGGTGCCCGAGGCAACATTTCACCTGGAAATGCCAACAACAGTCCTGTTCTAACGTATAAATACAATCACAGCATCATGTGACCGAGTGTAGAAACAGTGTGTGAGACGTGTTGGACGGTCTGTTCGTCCAATAAAGCGCACACACAGATTATCTGTCTGATATTTACATGAACAAATCTCCAAAAGGCTCGAACAGCACAAACACGGCCCAGAGGTTACGTTCAGTGACTGAGTTAGCTGAGGGGACACCTAGCAGACAGCTAGCAGCTCCCAGCTGTCACTCAAAGAGGCCCCGCCTCTAATGCTGCATCACTTTAAGCCTTAATATAATGTAAACAGGTGAGCTGTATAAAGATTCTCCCCGTACAGTTGTCATGAAGAGAGAAATGAGCTATAGAGACCCAAACTGTTTTTTGTACCAGGCTGTAAACATGTTTATTTCCGCTGTAAAGTTTAACATGGGGCTCTATGGGGACTGACTCACTGCTGGAGACAGCCTCAAGTGGACACCAGAGGAACTGCAGCTTTTAGATACCTCAGCCTTTTCTTGTGTTTTTATCATCTAAGTGTAGCTTTTTAGCAAGCTAACATTTGCTAGCTAATTCACACAAGTATTGGTATATCATTTGTACAGTGGCCAGCAAGGGCGAAGCGCTGCAACAGCCCAAACGATTTCAATTAGAAGAAACAAGTTGCAAATACAGAAACGATGCAAAGTCAAAAACACACAAACCCAGAAAACACACGAAAAGAAAAACGCTGCAAATACAGCCCTCACAACGGAAGTGCTCCAGGCCTGTAGGGGGCGCTCGGTGTGACAGGTTCATAATTAACGGGAGAGAGAGGGAGACGAGACAGTGAATGAATTACTTCTCAGACTTTCTCATGTTAGACGCTGCTGGAGCGGAGCGTCTCTGTTGGTCATGTACAACTGACAACTTCAAAACATGAGAGAAGAATTCACAACTTCTGATGAGACTCGGCTCCTGATCAACTGATAGCTTTGCTAAAGTAACCGCTGCTAATTATAGCTTCCGTTAGCCGCACAACTAGCGGCTCTTTTAGACTTTGCATCGTTTCTGTATTTGCAGCGCTTTTCCGTCGTTGAATTTGTTTTGGACTTTTGCTTGTGTTTTTTAATTTACATCGTTTCTGACCTTGCAGCTCGTTTCTTCTAATCAAAATCGTTTGGGCTGTTGCAGCGTGTTTGTCCTTGCAGGCCACTGTACATTTTGTATTATGGCCACCAAACAACCAATGCTAGCTGTTAGCATGGCTAACACAGACACAGCTTTCTTAGCAGGGACAAACTGATAATTCATGTGAAGCAGCGTCTTCAGCTAACTGATCAGATAAGCAGCAGTTTATCTTGCTTGTTCCTGCTATGACTCTCATGTCAACCACTGAACCTCGCCACGCTGTCGTTAGCTGTAAAGAGATGGTGGAGTTGGAGATAGTTAACACCCGAGGGTCATGTCACGTATTGTGTCTGCGTCCTCTGTAGCAGAGACATGTGGTGAACTGAAATCAGGCCTACATGTTAACATGTGGCTCCATATGAAAGAAATAAGGACAGTTGAAAGAGGAAGTGCATTTCCTCAGCGTGTTGTCGCTCATCAGAAGAGGCTGACTTTATCCAAGGGGGGGGGCGGGGGGGTTATTTATAGAGAGATGAAGAAGTCGTATCAGCTGCTCTGTGAGGATGCTTCAGTTTAAGGTCCATTTCTTTAAAATAACACATTTGTGCTAAGACACATTTTCCTCCCGCTTTGCTTTCGTTCACATTTTACACATGACACCCCTTTGGTACATGGAAACAGGCTACAGGGGTCAAAGGTTAACATGCTGAAGTGTTTTTACTGGGCGTGTGCTGAAACATGGAAACATGTTGGCTGACATACAGGAAGCTTCTCAGCAAGTCAACGGGCCGTTTGCAACACTCCACTTCCTCTTTAGCCTTCCTGCTCTCATGACAGCGCGGACGTGGCGCTCTGCACCGGACGCATTGTTTGGACAGGAAGTGCTTCATATCAGACGTTAATGTGTGACTGTATCAGGTCTGCATGAGGTGACTAATAACAGAAGGACAAAGCTCTTCATGAAGCTGTGATCAGAGAGGAGCCCTAATGACACACAGCTGCTCTTTGCCTGCGCTCACAGAAGGATCTGAATATGGTGCGTGTACAGAGAGGTCACATGAGAGGAGGACAACTCTCTCATGAATCAAGTCAAACTTTCAGCATCGCTGTTAAAGAAAAAAGACTTTACCTGTAACTTGTTTTATTTTATAGGATTGTTTAAATAAAGTTGCTGTTGGGTGAAGAAGAACGAACCTGCTGAGTGATGCAGTGAAACACACAGCCTGCTGCTGTATGTCAGAATCCGTCTGATGATGCTGATGCTCATGTTCCTCTCCCCCGTCAGTCTTCATTAGTGTCAGTGTTTCTATGTGTAAGAAGTTCTTCTCGTGTCCCAGCTGCTCACATGTATCTGTACGCTTCAAGGAAATTGTGGTTCATCATAAAACATGTCTGTTTGATGTTTAAAGATCCGTCTCGTTCTCTTACCAAATACGATCAACATGTACGCGTTTAGTTTTTCCTGTTACATATAAATCTGTTAGAACAAACCAGAGTTAACCCTTCATGCACTGACTGGACGAGTTTACTGTTTGACTGACGCTCTCACTGCTCTTTACTTTTCAGTAGTTGTAAATAAAAAACATCCCATTTTCTTATTTAACATGTAAACATTGATTTCACAATTATTTGTGTTCATATCTTTAAGTTACATTAGAATAGTTAACACGTTACTCAGCTCAAACCTCAGTAACAAGGACACATTTATTTATTCCTTATTATTAGTTTATTTGACGTTTTTCCCGCTTGTGAGCAGCTAGTGATGCAGTGTGTGTGTGTGTGTGTGTGTGTGTGTGTGTGTGTGGAGTGTGCTTGTGAGCAGCTAGTGATGCAGTGTGTGTGTGTGTGTGTGTGTGTGTGGAGTGTGCTTGTGAGCAGCTAGTGATGCAGTGCGTGTGTGTGTGTGTGTGTGTGTGTGGAGTGTGCTTGTGAGCAGCTAGTGATGCAGTGTGTGTGTGTGTGTGTGTGTGGAGTGTGCTTGTGAGCAGCTAGTGATGCAGTGCGTGTGTGTGTGTGTGTGTGTGGAGTGTGCTTGTGAGCAGCTAGTGATGCAGTGCGTGTGTGTGTGTGTGTGTGTGTGTGTGTGTGTGTGTGGAGTGTGCTTGTGAGCAGCTAGTGATGCAGTGCGTGTGTGTGTGTGTGTGTGTGGTCACTGAGAGCATGTGCAGTGTTGCTGCATTAAGGGGCAGCTGGTTTCATATGAACCTAAAGCTCCTCAGATGTAATCTTACAGTGTTGCACACCTGCGTCACGTTTGTTAAAGGACAGCTGTGAGTCAGTATGATAACAGGTGTTTAAAATGTGAAACAGTCTGAACCCCTCTACACTCATATCTGGCTGCTTCCAGTTCTCCTCAAACAAACGAACAGTTACTCACGTTAAGTGTCAGCCAAGACTTACTGATGTTAACGTGTCTGCCGCGTCATGTCTGTCTTTGCCGTGATCAAAGAAGACGGTGGCGTCTGCATTCGACTTCAGGGATCGTCACGTATAAACTAATACAAGAGGTCCTAACACCGAGCCCTGTGGCACATCAACAGAGCAATCAACAACCAATGAAGACAGGTATCCAGCTGTGGTACACTGTGTTCTCATAGTGAGATGAGACTGCATGCTCATGATTGCATCCCCAGATCATTTCAAATGGGACAGCGTCGGGAGGAGGACAGTGTGAATGACTGTATCGATTGTTTTTTTAGGTCCCAAAAATCCCACCGTCTGATTTTTTAATCTTAATTTACCAAACTGATTAAAATTCAAAGGTTTTAAAATGAGTAACTAAAGAAACATAGTTTTACACCTGGAGTCTCAAACGTCTCTTTTCAAGTAAGAATTTTCTACTTCTGACAGTTTTTGTTTCCACACTTTTCTTAAGTTTTTATATTTTGACAAAAGAGAGCAAAAATAAGTTAAAATCTGCAGCTTTGTGCTTTAAAACGAATTCTTTTGAACAGGTTACACTCGTGTATCTCAGGAGTCTCATCTCTTCAGGTGTGTGAACCAACAGATGAACACACTGATTGTCTGCTCTGCCCTCTAGTGGTCACACCAGGAATCATCATACATCTACAATAAAGAAACATTTAAAATGAAGTCCAAAGACGAGTTATGCTTTCATATTTTAATGCATCATATTGTATATTTATTTTACAACAGTATGCTCATCAGTTACACAGAAAGCAGCCTGAAATAATGAACTTTCGTCTCCCAGAATGTAACAAAACTTGTTTTCCATGAATGAGTTGAAATGCAGGTTCAGGGGGAACCTGATGAGACGTGTTTGTGATGACTGAAAGTAAATATATTTACTTTTTCTCTCCTTAAAATCCAGAGACAATAATCTTTAATACTAATCAATGATGTACCCAGAGATTAAACTGGTGTGTATCTTCTGCTGGTCTCCGACAGCTGCTGATGAATTAAATAGAAATATGAGGCTCAATACTGCTGGAGACGCGAGAGGCACTTTGAGATGTTATAATTCATTATAAACAACCTGAAAACCGTCCGGCTGAATGAAGCTGAGCACAAACGACTGTTAAAAACAGCTGCTGCATCGTAAGATCACGGGTTATAAAACATCAGACTTTAAAAACACGAGTCTGTTGGTCAGAGCGAGGCAGACACACACGCTGTAAACACATCGATCACATCAAAGCTACAGGTTGGGAGATGTTCTGGCACATAAGGCAGATTACATGGCATCAAACACAGAGGCAGAGAACAAGCAGGTTTACAAATGTTCTGCAGGTACACATAAGGTGGGGGGGGCGTCCCCTCAGTCCTCGAGCGTCCTCTTCAGTCTGCTCAAACTGACAAAATAAAACTCGTCCTAAAAGACTGAAGGAGGAGAGATAAGGCCTGTCCCTGCAGCACAATATAAATATGAGATCTCAGCGGGGCACAGGGGGCTTACAGGGGGGGCCTCAGTTAAGCAGCTCCAGGTAAGTGATGGGCACCTTCCCTCTCTGGCTTCCTCTCTCTCCCATCAGCCAGTCTGAGTCCATGCCGGGGACGCTGCTCACTGTGATCACCTGCAGGACGGACGCAGTGTCGGTCAGTTAAAGCCTCGTTTCATATTAAAACACACACGCTTTGGGTTTGACAGTAAAGCTGGGACACGTGACAACATGAGAAATAAATATGAATCATCATCGGTCCTTTGATTAAGCTGCCAGCTGGAAGATAATCTCGGTAACGATGGAGGCATCAGGACATCACATGTTAAACAGGTACTTACTTTGTTAGTCACAATTATAAGAATGCATGTTTTGGTTAATATAATTAAAGGCAGTAAAAAATGATGTGCCTTTCTCCTTCACTGGGCCGGCTGTAGTTCAGTGGTAGAGTGGGTCGTCTCTCAATCAGAAGGTTGGTGGTTCGATCCCTGACTGCTACGGTCACATGTCTAAGTGTCCGTGGACACCGAACCCCACATCAGTGTGTGAGTGTGAGAGCTGCAGACTGACTGCTCTCTTATCGAGCTCTGCAGTGTGACTGATCCGTCACATCAAGTAGAACATGTCCAGAGTTTGTCTCCAGTACAGGAGGACGTCTGATCCTGACGTGATGTGGACATCATGAATCGATCAGCCCGGTTCGTCAGGGAGGTTTAAGAAACAGGCAGCGGATCTGCTGCACACGTCTCTGAGTGTGAGAGTAAGACTGACGCTGTAAGGACGGTTCATTGTTAATCCACCACAGGCCTGTAACACTTCAGAGGTGATGTTGCACTGAACATAGGATGCTGTACAGGAAGTGCTCTGTGACGGGACTTCCTGATTTCTAAATTGAGACCTGGGTTCATATAAACTGGAGAACAGACTGAATAAAGGCAGGACATGAAGGAGCAGAGAGGGATAAAGTTTCTGACCTCGTCAGCCAGCAGGGAGAGCTCGCTGCTGCTGGCCGCGTCGTAGTCGTACAGCACTCGAGCTTTGCGGCTGCCGTTGGAGCTCCTCAGCTCGTTGAATCCTCCTGATGTTCCCGACGAGCTGCTGCGGCCTCCGGACACGCTGGGCAGGGAGGCCGACACCGGGATGGTGGGCACGGAGATGCTGGCTCCGCCCAACACGGACGACTGGTTGTTGTTGGAGAAGGAGGAGGGGAAACTGGAGGAGGGACAGGAGGAGAGAGAGCGCTGAAGCAGAGCGGGTTCAGTCTAATTACTGAGTCATCTCATCAGATTAAGATGACCTCTCTGTGACCTCTCTGTGACCTCTCCACAGAGGGAGTCATTTTCCTCTTCCTGCTGAAAGGTGAAACCTTTACTCAACCCTCCATGAGCCTTTACTGCTCTGATTCTATCAGTCAGAACACAGAACAGCGACTCGTCCTGTACAAACAACATATTAAAACCTCCTGCACGTTCTGCTTGAGACGAGCAGTCGTCTACCTGCTCTGTAAACTACCAGCTGTTTATAACTAGAGGACGAAGCAGACAGGTGTCTCACCTGCCAAGCTGCTTCTGCAGATCCACCATGTACTGGTAACACTGGGCGTAGTACGTCGTCTGAGCCTCCACGAAGTCGTTCAAACAGCGAAGGTGGTGAGCCTGGAAACATACACAGAGAGACGAGAGAGAGAGAGATACAAGGTTTTATGGTTTCTATCACGAGTCTGAGATCATTCTACACATCTTCACCTGAAAGGATCTGACGTTTAAAGGTTTGATTTACTGACATCTTTGTGCACCAAAGCTTCACATGTGGAGCGACAGAAAGCTGCCCGACACACACGGGGCATGCAGTCGGTAACAGTCGCCTCACACCGTCACATCATCTCACGTGTGTTGGTCAGAGTTTAGGGATATGAAGCATTTGAAAAATGACATCACTACTAACAATGTATGCACGGGCAGACTGACTATGTTGCAGAGGTCTGGCAACAGACTCCAAAAGATGCTGTCGTGTTGCATCATGGGAAGTGTAGGATGCAGCATTCTTGGGAGTGTGTCAGGATGTCTTTAAATGCATGTCTTTACGGAGGCGCACTTCTAAACCGTAACAACAGGATGATGGTGTGAGTCGGGCCGTGCCGTCTACATACGTGTGTGCTGCTGACGCCCTCCAGCAGCAGCCTGGTGATCTCTGCCTGACGGTCAAACTCACTCTGGGTCATCCTCAACTCCTGCTCCGCCTGAGGACAAGACAGAGACACTCATCATCATCATCATCTTCTTCATCGTCAGAGAGCCAGTCTGACTTTAATAATTAAATCAAAGTTTATACTGCACATCAACCCACCACCAGTTGGTCCACAAGACGAACTCAGAACTAAAGATGAAGGGATGAAGGGATGAACAATAAGAGTGTGTATGTGACATGACAGAGTTGAGTGTGTGGAGAGCAGGCAGAGGACAGGACATGTGAACATGTGACCTGAGGGGAATGTTTCCCCTTCCTCTCATTCAGATCCGGTGTGTGCGCGGCTGGAACAAAGGCTGCTGCAGACGTGTTTTAAGTTTCATAAACAGGCGGTGGAGCTGAGCGGAGCCGAGACCAGGCTGTCCTCGAACTCAGAGACGACTTTGTCTGCTTCTCCGACTCGTCTTCAAGGTTTCCATGAGGTACCACAGCAGCTGCCGAGCCCACCACCAGGGGGTTGGGGTGTGTGTGTGTGTGTGTGTGTGTGTGTGTGTGTGTGTGTGTGTGTGCGATTCAAAGATGGCCGCTCCAACATTCCACTCACCTCTGTCACTTCCTCCGCTCACATCTGCTGCTTTGTGTTTTAAAAACAGTGACACAGAAGTTAGAGCCACAGCTGCTGCAGCAACCACAGCAACACATCATATACTTACACTGTGTGTGTGTGTGTGTGTGTGTGTGTGTGTGTGTGTGTGTGAGTGAGAGAGACAGACAGACAGAGAGAGAGACAGGCAGCAGGTTGCTTTAGAGTAAATGAATAAAGTCCTGTATGTTTATCGTTGATGGATTCATCGCTTGTCGTTTCTCAGTCGAGCACGGTTCAGCCTGTGAGACGTGCTGCTGCTCTGACAGATGATCGACAGTCTTTTGATGTTTTGGTTGGTTTGATAAAAGAAGAAATCTTAAGCAGTCACACAGACTGAACTCTTAATGACTTAATAACATGCATGGTCTGAGGCCTTTTGTTATCACAGTCAAAAACATTACAGAATATCATCACACAGGAGTTAATATTGCACACATGACAGAACAACGTCAGGCGACGTGCACACTAACTCATATAAACGATCTGCAGTCGAGCTCGTTGTAACATTCACTGTTTAATGATTTGTGTTGAGTGATTCATCTGCATCTTAACACAGACATGACCCGAGCACGCAGCAGCAGGTCAGAACATCTCTGTGCACATGATGGTGTGTAAACAGCAGAGTGGACGCAGCCTCAGCCTCCATAGGATGTGTGTGTGACACTGAGGTTAAAGTAAAGCTGCTGCTGCTGTTCTGCAGCACAAACTAACGTTTAGCCCTCCTGTATTTAGCCAACAGTCTGCTCTCCATGTTTGTTTGTGCAGATTAACCTCAGCCTGTCGATAAGCTGCCGTGGGGCCTCAGAGATATGTCCGGTCCCTGAACAAACCAGGGGGGTCACTGGTGTTTGAAGACGACAGAAGAAAGATGATGAAATAAACGATAATAGAAATTAAGTTCAGGTTTTTTTAACTCCTGATTTTGTGAAAACATCAAAGACACAACTTTACTGTAAATAGCCTGAGGACTGCAGAGAGGACAGACGTGACATCTACTCATCTTATACCTGCAAACACATGAAACTCCACCTGTAGGTGTTGTTGTGAGTAGACATGTGAACAGATAACAATGAATCAAACCTGCAGGTCAGCATGAGTCAGAATACTAAAGACATCAATAACACTGATGTTTGTATCACTGTTGGTTTCATGCGTCTTCAGTTCTCTCCTGTTTGTCCTGAGGTCTTACACACACTGGATGTTCTCAGTTATTTTCCTCTGTTACTTCTTAATACAAACAGCTGTTCTAAGCGTGGAGCCTGAAACCAGAAGAGGAAGAAAACTGATCCAGATGTCAAAGTAAAATAAAGCCACCACAGCAAGAGAAGAAGTTTCCAGAAAAGGGAAGTGTAAACTTCCCACAGCGGCTCGTCATGTGACTGTGAGCGAGTCGCAGCAGATAAACGGTCAGCTTCACGTTGTGTAACTGTGTGTCAGTCATGGTGTGACGGAGGGACGAGAGGAAACGCCCTGACAGCCTGACAGGAAGGTAGCATGATTTCAGAGACAGACACTGTCGATTAATCAGCATTAATGTGACCCAGTGACACACACACACATTAAAACAACATATGAATGTGTGTGTGTGTGCGTGTGCCTACTTACTGCAGCTCGAGCATCAGTCATCCTCGCTTTCTTTAGCCGAGTTTTGGCTGCATCCAGATCCAAACGTTTGACCTGCAGCAGCTTCCGTTCTTTCTGAACACAGACACAGAAAACACTCAGAAGTCAGCCGATGGAGGACAACCTGAGAAGTTTGGATTCTGAGCATCAGGTGATCAACATGCAGGAGGTCAGGAGGTCAGGAGGTCAGGAGGAGTAACAACTGTTTAATGCTGCACTTCAGATTCTGTGGGAAAAATGTGAAATCGTTTTTTTCTTACAATAAGAACGTGTGACGTGAACTTCTTTATCTCACCGCGTCCCTGTTTCTGTCTCTTCTTCTTCTCTTCTTAATGTGGGACATTTTCACCTACTGAATGCACGTGTAGCTGTAGCTGATGTCCTGTAACAGCTCTGCAACTATCAGCTGGAGAAGAGCTCTTATTGTGAAGGAGCAACAGGAAGTTCTATTAATGCTTTGACTAAACTTAGCTGAACCTTCAAATGAGACGGAGATCCATCAAAGTAAAATGAAGTGATGATAAAGGAGCTCATTCTGCTGAACGATGTGATTCTCTGTCACCCTCTCATGCCACTGACGCAATGATGATATAAGAGAAAATATATGCAAGCACACCTGTTCAAGAACTAATGAACTTTTAATTCCTAAGAATATTCAGACATAACAATGTTAAAAACGTTAAAATAACTTAATAGCAGTTTCTTTCTGTTCAGTTGGCTCAGGTGCTTAAACCGAGTAATAATCTCTATTTACAGATTCTACATAGAAATGTAGAATCTGTAGGCAGGAACGTGTTCTGTTTGAACTACGCTTGTAGACCAAGTAATATCGACCAATCACGTATCAGCAGGCTGCGGCATATGCAGCAAAAACAGTCCAAGAGGAGAGCAAAAGCAGGTGGAACGTAATCCTCCGTAATGACATCACAGCTCCCATCAGCGTCATGTGACAGCGATCTTTAGCGTCTTATTAATCTCTATAAGCAGACATCTGCATGCTAACAGCTAACAGCTAACAATCTGCTCTAGATCTAAAATTTTAAGTCGAGGTGAAACGAAAAACGTCACTTTAATCCTTTTAGATCTCATCACACGGTAACATTGTGCATCTGTTTGACAATATAGGCCAAAAAAATACAGAAAATCCATTTCTTCGTATTCTTATATCAAAATCTGATCATTTTTTCTTCTGGTAAAACTACATTTCATGCGTGCTTATGTAAGTTAGGACCAAACAATTTCAACCAATCAATCTGCAACATTCAGCCGCAGAGCACCAAGAGCGCTCGGTCAGTTAGCTAGCTACTGCGCTGTGGAGAACGTCTGTCTACGCCCACTTCTCAACGATCCAATCAAATCCCTCTCATGATATGTCCCGCCTGCACGTCCTGTTTCACACAGAAATACGTCACGATACGGAAGCTAGATACTCTCGAGATGCCGTTTCAGCTCGACTTTAACTCGAGAATAATTCCCTGACGCTGTGTCACGAAAGCCAACATTCAGACTTCCCGACTTCGTAATAACGAGTGAATCACAAGAGAACGGTTTCTCTGTCTGTAACGATGCAGCATGCGGAAAAGAAGTCTTTACTGGAAGTCGATTATCGCTTACCGCCCGGCATGTTCGCTGGTGTGCCCAGAGGCTGTATCGTCTCAGACTGTAGCCGATGGGATCAGAGACTGACTGAGTAATAGAGATGGTTGGGAGAACTCACTACTGTTTATTCTGGCATCATGTTGGCTAAGCCTTCAGGGACTTCCCATGTAACACAACAGGCAATATGTCTGTATGTCTGCCCTTATAATGTGCGATAAGTCAATAACATGATTATCATGACAGGTGCAGAGATGACCTTTAAGCCCTGCAGGTAACCCTTTGAAGGACCTTCCATCGTGGTTTTTATTTAATCTAGCATTAAATATCTTTATACAAACTTAACTTGGACTGAGGTCAAAGGTCAAAATTATTTCTGATATCAAGGCTGTAAAATGATAGTGACGGTCTTCACTCATGTTCACTCTCCACACACAGAGAGTCAGCTCCAGATATAAGGTCAAAGGTCAGTGACAAAGTGAAAGAGAAAGTGACTGAAGCAGCGGACCAACTCACCAGGATGGTTTTGAAGTCTCCTTCTAGAAAGTTCCTGAAAGGTGTGAGGAAGTTGATGGCAGCACTTTGGATTAACTCTCGCTCCGCCCCCCCGATCTGCTTCTCCGTCTCCCCACATTTAATCAGAGCGTTTCCTGTGAACGGCACAAACAGATTCACTACAACCCGTGACAGGAGACTGAAACTTTCTCACAGTTCTAAGATCAGTTAGGAGGCTCCGCCCCTTTCTTTGTTTTGCACTGTAAGAACTGGGAACCATCAGATGTCTTCAGAGTAGCTTCTCTCACAGCACCAACGAAGCCTCGAGTGACTTCATGTACTGTGATTCATGCAGACGTTAAGTGCACGGTGGTTGTTTGAGCAGACGAGCTAGAGCAGAGTGGGCAGCAGCCATCTTTAAAAACAAAACACCTCTAAAGCCCAGAGGAGCCAGTGTGACGTGGAGGTGAAACTGTGTAACTACAACTCTCAGGTCAGTCACAGGATGCAAACACTAAAGCTGTGAAACTCACAAACTGCTGAATGCAGAGTTATTTTCTACCCAAGAAGCCTCAGATCCTCCGAGGCTGGAAGTGAGGGTTAAAGGAGATGCTGGTGAGCATGCTCTGTGGACCCCACCGTGCAGAGCAATCTGAAAGCTGCTCAACCTCTGATGAAGTCATAGAGTTTGACTCAGTCAGCTGGATCTACCACAGGAATGAATGTGACTCGGCCTCCAATGCTGTAACCAGATCACTTTATAGATCCAGGCTGTGATCAGGAGTTTCACAACACTGACCAACACACAGAGAAATAAACCAACAGTGCAGTCTGAATGTCTGTTATCATCATGAACCCACCACACGCCGTCCTCCATCTTTGTTGTTGTTGTTGTATGTGGTTACACACAACCACGGGACAGCTTATGCCACACACATGTTCCTAAAGGCGGTGTTAATGCAAACAGAACAAATCTTAAGGTATGAAGTTCTCGGAGGAGCAGCAAAGATTTAATGTTCCTGAAAACACCATATGTTACATCAGAATCAGTCATAACTCAAAGGGACGTTGGAGGAAGGACTGTGTCCGATGATCTGATACATAAACTGAACAAGGAGCCAGAGGGAAAGTTAACTGGTGTCCAGCAGGTGTTGAATGTTCCTTTAAGGTGTCAGTATATCAGAGAGCTCAGACGCCGCTCACCGTACGCTGTTCCAGGACCAAACTCATTCCCTGATTCGATCATGGACTGTCCCAGCAGCTCGTGGTTGTTCATCCGCGTGGGGGCTTTTTTCTCCAGCTTCTCGTACACAAACTCTTCTAGCCGGACATCTGCAGATTAATGCAACAAGAAAACTCAATTACACAGTCATAAGACATCAGGGATGGAGCCCAACATTTAGGGCGGACATTTGTTAAGTAGAAGCTTTTATAACACAGTAAGAGAATAAACGACTCCTCGGACTTGATTTAATTTGTTTCATGTTCATCACATGACTGAAAATCACAGGCAGCATATCTGTGGCATGTTAGACATGAAGTAGAACAAATCCAGTTTACCGTATCCAACACTGTGAGCAGCAGCTGTGTGTGTGTGTGTGTGTGTGTGTGTGTGTGTGTGTGTGTGTGTGTGTGTGTGTTTGTTGTGTTACAGCAGTTTGGCATCATGGTGTGAGCTGAGACACAGCTGAGCTTACAGACTTCACAGACTGACGAGTGTCCAACAACAACTCTGAGATTTATGTTCAGCCCTTCTTATGAAGCGAACATGTCGCCTGAAGTCTCTGAGCTGATAACACACAAGAAATCTGATTTCATTATAATGAATTAATTATTTTTTTATTCTATTGTAATTCATATTTACCCTTTCTAAACAGACCGTCCCAGCATAAGTATTTCACACGAGTGTACTTGTATAACTGGAGTGACAATAAACATCTTGAAAATCTAGAAATCTGTTATAACCTTAAAAAGCATTGATAAGTGAAGTCAGGTGAGCGGCATTAAGTTGACAGACTTTTACGTGGGGTTTGGCTCAAACACAGGGTGGGTACATGTCCTGAAAAGGGTCCAGAATGAGTCAGCATTGATACAGTATCACTACATAATTAATTGTGACACTATGGAGTAATAATATATTATGGTCAGATGTGTTGTCTTACTTGGGTTGGGCTGTAGTAACACCTCTGTCTGCTTCATGATCCTCTCCGTCCATTGCTTCGTGTTCTCAGCTCTCACCAGGAGGTTTTCCAGATGAGCATCCAGCTCCGTCTTCTCAGCCTGACCCAGTTTCTCTTCTGTGAACTGTAAAAGAAGCAAATATTAACAATAATGATGACATAACATATTGCCCGGACAGTTAAGGAGTATAAAGAGGACTAAATTAGCTGATGTGTCATCAAAGGCGTGTTTGATGCAAGGTGTCAACTAACGCTAGCAAACTGGGCGGACTAAGCTAGCTTTCAAATAAGCTTTGATGCTTATACTGAACACGTATAAAACGTAAAGGGCTTTTTTAGAGATTTAGGCGTATCGTTTTTTGTTTATAGCTAATAATGAGAAAGCTAACTTTCCAGGATATGGAATTTTCTCTCTGACGCTACTTAGCAGCTAATGCTACAAAATAACAAGCAGTGTCTGTTTAGCAGGCGAGCTAACGGCTAACGTCTATTAGCAACAACTTCCACAAACTCGCTGAACGGTCAGACTTACTTGCACCGCGCGGCTCAGGAAAGTACCGGCGTCTGCGGCTAACCGCTTCACGTTAAAGTCCATGGCACAGTGGGGGAGATGAACACGTTACTACACAGCTAGCTCGGCTCACAGTCAAACTGCCATCACTACAGAAAATGTCATTGAAGCAACTTTTTTTCTGGGAGTTCCACCCAGCTGTTGATCCTGCCAAAGATCGTATACACAGACAAGAGCTATCACATCTCCACTCGATTCACAACGGACAGCTGCTGCGCATGCGCATACTAACAACGATAGGAAAGTATGTTTACAAAGACAAACGTTTTAAACTGAATCTCCCTCTCTGTTGACTGTCCTGCTGGTTTACACCCTGGGTTTGTAAGAAAGAGCTTCATCTGCACCATGTAAAGCACGCCATGCAATCATTTACAGTTCTATGTTGGTGTCGAGCTTTTGTCCCAAACTTTTTCAAGTCAAGGAGCCCTGAACTGAAATAAAAGCAGTTCCCGATCTGAGAGGATTTTGCTTTATAATGTTTTATTATAGCAGGTGTACGGGGAACCAGCACAGAATGTTTCGTAGCATGTAGGGCAGCATTAGTGGAGTTTATTTCTTAATGTAAAGAGCAACCAAAATGTGGAAATATCCACCAAGGCCCAGGAATGGTCAGAGTAAGTACCAACAATCCTTCTATTGCCTATACACTGTCCTTAGAGGGAGGGGTATAAGGTGTTATATATCCAGGTGTAAAGAACAGTGTGCTGCTGGCTGTGTGAGATTGACCCTTTCTTCTAATAAATGTGAACTTCTTTCTCCTGCAATAAATTCTATCTGGCTTCACGCACATGCTGATGAGTGCTGACAAAATGAGGATAATATTCCTGCATCATAATATCTTATGTAAGCGTCTCTTCTTTCCTAGAGAACATCTGAAGAACTGGACTTTGGCAGATTTTGAGAAAACAAAAACAGGTCTGGATGTAATTATGGCGGACAGACGCTGCTACCTGCTGCGTGGGAGGAAGTCAGGAAGAGAGAGGAGTCACACAGCTTCCCCTCTGAAGGCTAACGCCGGCTGCAGCTACAGACAGTTAAAAGACAGCTCCTGTCTTCATCCACACATTTGTTCTCGTGTTGGCCACACGATGATAAAACTGGATTTATTCCCTTCACACACACATACAGTAGTGTCTTATATCTCTGCCAGGACGACATGTAAAACCAGTGTACATCTAGGTTTACAGCGTTCACCTTGAAATGATTTAAACAAGCTCAAACTATTTATCATTTGTCAACAAGTTTAAGCTGTAAAACAGAGAGCGGCCTGCAGCAGCAGCCCACACGCTGCATTCTTTAAAACCACACTATGTCAAAGATATTAAGTCTCTGGCTTCACTTTCTGCTTGGCTCACTCTCAGAATTGTTGGGGCGGCTGCTTTAAACACGTGAATATAAAAGTCAGCACTTTTAGGAGGACGGAGGAGCTGCTCGGAGGGAGGAGGAGGTTTCAGTCTGTGCGTCTATCTGCTCTTTCTCTTCCTAAAGAATGAAGAGGAAGCAGAAGCTCATGCAGCAGAGTGACTTTCATGTTTCCTGAGATTAAGAAACATAAACTGTGTAAAAAAAACCCAGACATTTTGGAGCCATGAGAGTTTTTATTTGACTTCATGTCCTCCGCAACATGAATCCTTGACTTTCTGTGTCTCACGCGACGCAGCTTTGACAGAACAAAAGGATTCGAGCTTCATTCATGAGACTTGAGAATGAGACTGTCATGTGCTGTCATGTCAAAGTGCATCTGCAGCCAGAGCACGTCTTCTATAAATAGCTTTACTCTATGAATACTTGATCAAACATCATATTCAGGTCAGAATAAAAGCTGAACTATGGTTTCTGACTTTTCTGGATCAGGTTTTCAGCGAGCTCCAGCAGCTGAGGAAATCTGAACGTCCTGTTCGTCCACGACTCCGGGATTCCCCGCAGGCCGCTCTGAAAACACAAAGTCAAGATGATGAGCTGGAAGCACGTTTACAACAACATGCAGAGTATTTAACCTTTCAGAGCAGGAGGTCACTCTGTGTTCAGATACTGATTAGACACATACAGGAACTACAGGTGAACGTGAGACAGGAAAGGAGTCTCATTCAGGGGAGACTTAGAACGAACTTAGTACTCTTTAAGTGATCCAGTGGACAGTGAACGATGTCCTTTAAACACAGCTACGTAAACAGAGGTTCTACTTTGTGTAGCACTTTAATACACTGTAACACCATGATGACAGTGAAGAGGGGGTGCACTGTGCACTACAAACATTCACTGTGAAACTGAAATGTTTCATTTAATAATTATAGCTATAAGAAGTCATCCTTCATCCTTCTGAGGCTGTCCCTCTCAAAAACACGTGTTTACCTTCTCTGTCTTCTTCCCCCTGAACTCAAAGCACCCAATACATATACTACTGACAGCCTGTATGCACTAAATAACAAATAACACTGCAGTGACTCGCAGACTGATAAAAAAGTTTCCACCGATCAGTGTTTAGGAAGAAAAACGAGTGTTAAACTGTTTCTGATTGCAGCCTGCTGATTTTCTCATATACAAAATTCTAATGATGAACAAATGATTCTTTAATATCCCTGAGAGCAGTATTCCTGCAGTATTCCTGCAGTATTCCTGCAGTATCCCGCAGTATCCTGCAGTATACCTGAGCTCCGAAGCAGGCTCCTATGAAGGAGGCTCGGCTGGCGGTGCATCCCCCGCAGCGCATCGTGTCCCTGACGGCCTCATCCAGCTGGTTCAGCGTCAGGACGGCATGCAGCGCTCCCTGGAACGCACCGGGCAGAGCTGCAGGAGACACAGAGACAGATTGAGACAAGTGAATCGATGGGTTTAAATCTCAGCGTATGATTCACTTAGTATGATTTGATTTGCTTTAACAATCAGATTAATTCACAGTTAGAGCAGGCCATGAACAGATCTGAGGAGCACGTTAAGCATCTCAAGCTTTCAGCCCGTTAAACCTGAGACGCTCCGCTCAGCAGGAAGTGGAAATGAGAGGGAAGGAGGAGGGAGGCCATTAGTCGGGAGATCAAAGACTGAGCATCCTCTACAGGACGGGGAGGGCACGTGAAACATGCCGAGTGAACAGACCTGGAGCCCACTGCTCCAGAGCGACTCACCTCAGGTGTTAGTGAACACAGCAGGGATCAGCTGAGGGCTGCTCTTTGTCAGGTTCTCCTTCACCTGGTGGATGTGAGCTGCAGCAGGGACACAGGAAGACAGAGGGACCGTTAGAGCACAAACTCACTCTATGTGTGGGATCCATCTTTGGTGCCATATTATGTTGTGATTTTGAGGTCTGGATTTCCCGTCACTCCTGTTTCTGTTCTGTTTTTGTCTCCCTCCTGCTCTGCTCGTTTTGAGGAAGGAAAAGAGAAAAATAAAACAGTTCCTTCTTTACTTCTGCAAATCCTCCAACTGAAACATCAAGAAGAACAGATTTCAGACCAAGCCCCTCTTGGTGGAACGCTGTGAAGGCAGCACGAAGGCAGATTACAGCAACTTTGTGCTCGCAGATATGACACCACAATAAATAAGAGTCACATGTATTCACCTTTTAGTTAGATCATCACACTGACACCGATCTCTTTAAACATGGAGTCAGCTTCACCGGATCATTCTTCGGACTTCTCATTGTGATGAAAGTTAGCGAAAACATTCTGGAAATAAAATCTTAATTCTCCTGAGGAGAGTTTTCTGTTCCCCCTGCTTCCAGTCTTTATGCTAAGCTAAGCTAAGCAACTCCCAGGCTGGACAGAATCAGCCTGATGCAACACAGACAGGCAGACACCTGGCAGAGTCACCACCGTCTCAAACGTACAGTAACTGTGGTGTTTAAAGGTCAACAGTTCAACACGTCTCCTCTCCTCATCGTCAGCCAGCATCCCTTCTCGCCGCTCTGTCGCTCAGCGCGGTGAGACGGCGGTTTTCACGTTAACCAACATGTTAAATCTTCACAGTAATGAAGCCTTAAAGCCGTGTGTCCTCACCGATGACAGCTCGGTCCAGCTCCTGGGGGTTCTGCCTTTTTGGGTCGTTCAGCTGAGCCAGAACTTTATCCAGAGCGTCCGGATCAGCACCGTTCAGGATGAAATGCTCCAGAAACCTACACAGACAAACATTAAATATTTCTCTTCACTCCCTCTGAATGACTTCATGACCTGTGATTGACCGAAGAGTCCACCTCGCAGCAGCCAGCGTCACAGCCACACACATGTCGTTGTTCTGGGTCACTCTGACGGCTTTCTCTACTTTCTCCAACATGTCAGGTCGGCCTGCAAACATGGCCACCACCGGGGCCAGCTTAGTGACTCCGTCCATCTGACAGTCCACATCACAGCCTGCACACAGAGGGAGAGAGGTCAAACAGTCTGACCCAGCCTAGGGAGGTCGTAATGCTCTCTGTGGTCTTTACCTGTTTCTTCTTTGCCTGCGTCCACGTTTCTGATGAAAGCTTTCAGGCTCCCGTTTCTCCACGGGCCGCCGATGGGGAGGACGGCTTTAGGGCCTGATAGATATAAACCTCATTATTTCACAGCCTCGTCCTCATTAATAAAGAATAATTATGATGTCGATAGAATCAGAGACGCCTGAGGGACAGAAACAATCATCTCTTCCTGCAGTGTTTGTGCAGGTGGAGCTGCTCGGTCTCATAAAGACATAAAGACGTGTGCAGTCTATGTCACCCTGAGGTGCTCTGTTCAGGTGATTTACAGCAGCTCTGTGTGTTCATCACATCCACACCAGAACAGGAAGTCACAAAGAGGGCCTCTCCCTCAGCAGGTAGGAAACATGACGTTCAGTGATTCTATCAGACAGACACAGGCGCTCTCTCATCCTGCTGGTTTATGATTGATGGACATCATAATAAAGATATGACCTGTTGGTGTTTTATTAAAGATATTAAAGCTGATCAGTGAGGTACAGACCTCCTTTCTTCCTGTACGGGTCGTTGATAGGCAGCTCGTACACGGTTCCCGGGCCAAAGAACTTGTAGGTACGTTTGGTCAAGTCCTCCACATCCACATCTGTAAACACACCACAGTAACAAAATCACCATGTTGATCGCTCGTGGTCTTTGATGAGGGTGTCAGTGATTAAACCACGCTCCTGTCTCCTTGTTGGCAGACACATGGTTGTTTTTGTTACCTCCACACTGGCTCAGAGACTCGAGCAGGACGAACGCCTGGTCTCCGTAACACGTCTGCTCGCCCGTCGTCCTGAGGTAGAAAGGATTCGCCGACTGAGGACGAAACTCAGGACACGGCTCCAGATCAGAGAGGACCTCTTTGAGCCGCTCAGGGTTATAGATCCAGTGCATGGGCTGGGCTGAGAGGGTGGGACACACACACACACACACACACACACACACACACACACACACAGGAAAGAGGGAGAAAAACAGTGGAACATTCAGTAGATTTGTTTTTGTGTGTGACATGAGCCACTATATAAACAGTGTGTTGATAGCTGACAGGATGGAAAGGAAAGTAAACGTGAGTTACACCGGAGAGCAAGAACTCTGAATCTAAACACGAGTTTGAAAACAGTTAAAGGTGTGTTGAGTTTTATTCCATGTAAATCTCTTCAAACAGGACATTATTCACTTTGTATTGCTGGTGTGTGAACGGATTCTAACTCAACTTATAAAATAAGACTTCCCGTCTTTCTTTGTCGTCTACAGTCTGATTCCTGATTTCTATGTTAAAGACTCACGATGGTTTTTATGGTCAGATATAACACTGACATCTACGTGCACTCCTGATGGCCTCTCCTCTCTTCAGCAGTGAGCAAAGCTGAAAATGGAGTCCACTTATGTAAACAAGCGACAGACACCCACCACAACAAAGAGTCCAACACAAAGCACAGAGAGTTTGAGCTAGTGAAGCCGTTATTACATTCATGGATGGACTTTCTAGTGGGTTTGCTAACGTTAGCTTTGACACTAATGAAGACAAATTGCTAACTAGCTAACTAGCTAGCTAATCCTGTTTTGAGTGGATAAAGTCAGATTATTGATCCAGACTCCTGGAGCTAGCTTGATGTTTACAAATGTTCTTATCAGCTAACGTTAGGAAGCAAACTACAGTGATCCATGCAGAACAGCTAAGTAAGAGCTAGCTGGCTAACTATAGCTTGCCTGCTGGTTAGTGTTACTATATGATATGTTACTTGGCGAGTTTGCTGACTTCAGCAGCTAACATGATCAATGATGTTTGATGACAAACTCTGGAGGGCCAACAATAAATGATGTGTAGTGAAAGTCAGAGCTGTATGTGATGACGGTGGATTCATGTTTAAAATGAACAGTTGGACGATCAGCTGACGAAGCAGGCGTGACTTACACAAGTTAAAGGAACCTCCCTGTACCTATCAGCATGTTCAGATGTTGCTGATGGACACTGATAAAGCTTCTGTGCAGCTCTGTTTGAAACCTCATGTGTTAGCATGTAGCATAGCATTACTGACTCTAGACGGGTGGTGAATAGTGGAACCGTGACATGTTTGAATCAGACCGTATGAACCTGTTAATGAAACGATCAGCAGAAGGCCTGACGGAGTAAACTGCAGGAAGCAGAGTGAGTGTGTTTGTCTCAGTTTGTGCTCAGCCTGATCATCACAGAGTTTATCTCACCTGCTGCATCTGCCACTGCTGCCCCGATAACAGCCCCAACGGCTCTGTCTGCCACAGTCAGGGACATCTGCTCCCATTGCACACAGAACAACAAGAAATACAGTCACAGTGAATATGACCTTTACATGACTGTAATCTAACGCACAATACAACCAGGTATGTTCTTTATATCCAGTGAGTTAAACATTTGTACAGTTCAATATATGAATACAACATTCAGAGTGTGCAGATGTTCCTTTTGTGTTGTTGTGGTCTCTATTTATTTGAATGTAAAAACACACGTTAGCTGAAACTACACATTAGATAACAGAACGTGTGTGAGAGCGATTATTGTCCTGCATTAATGAACCTCACAGCGGACACGCTGTCTGACACTCTGCTGTTTGGAATATTAACCTGTTTATCTGTATCTCTAAAGAACAGCGTGCATCGTAATGAAATACTGAATTAATAAGAAACAGTTTATTCTCACCCCAGAGCCTCTTCACTGTCACTCAGACAGACACTCACTGGAAGTGAGGCTACATGCTGTCTTATGTCAGTCCGGTGTGGAGGGGAGGGGACCGTCAGCACAGTGATAAGAGCAGGCCAATGAGATGGAGGGAGAGCCCTGCACTACAGTTACTGACAGTCCAATAATAAGGTTGTGTATATGAGCGGCAATAAGAATGAATCTAACATTCACAGCCATGCGAGCAGCTCTGTAAGGCTGTATGGGCGGCTGTGGCTCAGTGGTAGAGTGGGTCGTCTCTCAATCAGAAGGTTGGTGGCTCGATCCCTCACTGCTACAGTCACATGACACTGAACCACACATTGAGCCCAAAGGTAAGACTGTGTATGTGCTTAGATCTGATTGGAGATCGGCACGAGGCCTCTGCCATCAGTGTGTGAATGAGTGAATATGACATGTAGTGTAGACTAGAAAACTGTACATAAGTACCATTTACCATTTAAAGGTACATATAAGTATGCTAACATGCTAAAACTGACAAAGCTAATACTCTTTAGGAAGAAGGTCAGGCGATCATTAAAATCATGAGACACATGAAAGTACGTCTGCCATCTGTCAGAAGATTTTAAGTTGCTTCACTGAGTGACAGAAAGAAAGCCTGACCTGCTGTTGGCTGGTGATCAAAATCATTCCTCTGGGGAACATGAGCATCTGCAACATTTCATGACTATCCATCAAATTAGAGAAAACTGAAGCTGCTGAAAGTAAAGAAAACAAACTCTCAGCTTCAGGGTTCTCTTGTGTTTTATCTTTACTGACTGAACAGTTTAAATGCTTCAGTAAAGCTGCTCACAGTTCTGCTCTGCTGGATGCTTCAGACACTGAGGGTCACTCTCCTCTCCTGCCGGGCCTGAAACATCAGCCATACGGAGAGTGTGTGTGTGTGTGTGTGTGTGTGTGTGTGTGTGTCTGTATTTAAACTTCTACTTCTTTAAAGGTCAAACATTTCATTTAGCCGTATATTTCCACCTGATGAAGACGAGAGCAAAAGAAACAGCGCTCCGAGTCTCTCTGTGATTTTCATCATGCTATCTGTCTGCATCTCTTCCACTCCATCGCCTCCGTCCTCACAGCTGATCCCTGCTCTGTTCCAGCTCTGATGAAACCCTGCACGGCCTGGCCCGCCTCCACTTATCCCCGGCCTCTCACGGGTTTCCCAGGCCAGCGATCCATCGATTTCTCTGCTGGCCTCCTAAACCAGCAAAATGGAGCGCGAGGGACGAGCAGACAGTCGATAACACACAGTGAATAAAAGCTGCCATGATGCCTTCAGTGTCAGCTCTGTGCTGTGTTTGTGGACCACAGTGAAGGTATGTCTGGGTGTTTACACTTCCGGTGTGTGCCTTTAAATCTGCTCAAGACCTAACTACTGAACGCCTTCTAAAAGGGGGATGAATGGAGGATGTTTCATGAAGTTTATAAGTGTGTTAAGTCACAGGTACATAAATCTTCATGCAGCTAATCAGCAGGATATGTAGAGCATGTCTGTGTCCTGCATGGAGCTGACATGCCCTTCACAGAGGGGATAAAAGAGCTGCACAAATAGATCAGACTCTGTCACCGGATCAAGTGACACAATGAGCAGAATGAGCCGGGCGAAGCTCGCTGAATCACAGCCCGGCAGAGTTACAAGGAGATATTGACGGAGTGCGGACAATGTGGCAGGGAGCGGATGTTCGGGGGGGAGCAGAGATTTGGGGGCTTTGATCACGGAGCAGGCGGATGTGATGCTGTTAGCTGAGGCCAAAACGTGCAGGGTAACAGTCTGTGACAAGGAGAGATGTCGGTGTGGCTGCAGCTCACTGGGTCTCAGCCTGCACTGTAAAACTTGGATCTCCATAGACTGTATATAAGAAGTGTTTACACATCGTCTTTATTTTGATTGACAGGTCATCATGGCAGCATCTTGTCAATCACAGGTAGCCCCGCCCTAACCTCTCCCCTCTTCCTGGTCTGTGTGACTCTCAATGGGAGCATCAGTGACTAAATGAACATCATGCTGTGTTGAAGAAGAAACTAGAGACTGAGACCATAAAGTCATGAGGAACATGTTTACTGAGGGAATACATCAGGAGAGGAGGAGGAGCATGTTCTCATAGACTTCTATAGGATCAACCAGTGGAGTGCCCCTCTGCTGGACATTAGAGAGAATGCAGGTTTAAGACAGTCTGCTTTGCGTGTTCACACAGAGGCTCCGCCCACTTCTTTTAAACAGTCTGTGTATCTGCCCTTCATGTGCTGCCCTTCTTTTTGGGGCCTTGGTCAAACAGCATCCGACAACTCGAGAACAGTTCTAACAGGGACACGGATCATGCTAACACACGGACATGAGCACAAGTTTAAACCTTTCAGCCGTTGGGCCAATCCAAGGGTTACACTACACTCGTGTTGTTAGGAGCAGAAGGAGCTGTCACACTGGGTGTCGCCTTCCCCACATGTTGGGGTGGTCCATGCAAAATGGGCATATCAAATACAGTTAATCAAATTCTAGTTGTTGACCCTTGACCCCTAGATTTCAGTTTCATTCTCCTTGGCAGCTCCTTCTGGCAGAGGTCAGAGGTGCTCTTCCTACATATCCAGACGTCCACGGTTGGCTCCGGTTGTAACTCTTGATTTTCCTGGCTGACGGTCGCTTTCCTTTTCAGACTGTTTGCTTCATCTGAGCGTCGAGTTTGTTTCTTCTTCTTTGGATTTTCACTTCTTGTTGAAGTTGTATCTGTAGTCATCCATCTTTTTGTTTTGTTGTGTTTGCGCTTTTTCATCCACTGATGCTGATCTGTTGCTTCTTATGCTGCTATAAAACTTTATATTAACCTTAAAGGTAAAGAGATAAAAATGTCTGCATGTCAGCTGGTGCAGAGATGACTCTTTGATCGCTATTTGATTGATTACATGTTTGGTGCAGCCCTGTGATTGACTGGCGACCAGTCCAGGGTGTAACCCCGCCCTTCGCCCAATGACAGCTGGGATAGGCTCCAGCCCCCCGCGACCCTGAACAGGATAAGCGGTAGATAATGGATGGATGGATGTTTGGTGCAGATATTAATTTCCCCCTCACAGTGAGCTGTCATAACTTGTCATCACTGCTGTCATAGGTTTAACAGTTTGTGAGTGGATGAACAAATACCTGCAGAACTAATGCCCCCCCCCATGCTCTGTGCTCTGTGTGAGAGCTGTTAGCAAAGGCATGATAACACACCAAACCAAGATGGTTCATCTGCTTAAAATCTGCACGTTAGCACTGAAGTGTTTAGCATGTTAGCATTCAGACTTCAGTTTAATAAACTCTTATGTGAAATGTATTATGATTTAACATCATGTAGTTATCGCATCCCATCTTCATGCTTTATGTATCAGTGCCTCTCATCTCTTTATCAGACGGATGGAGCTCTTTAATTATGAGCTCTGACAGAGAAACTAATCCTGGCAGTCACATCAGATCGGCCATATGTGCTCAGATTTAATCATGCTGTTTCCTGGAAGCTCTCGCGGTTCATGATTACCGTCTAATTCTGCTCATAATCCAGGTGATATTAACCAGACAGGCGGATATTTCATCTGTGTGTTGGTGGGAAATACGAGGCGATAAAACAGGTGCTGATGTGAATGTGACCACAGTGTAATATGTCGGGATGCTGGATTAAAGGGGCGGTGGATCGCAGTTTCTCTAAAGGTGTAATTGTCGTGTTATGTTGCACATCCTCTCGTCTCTGCAGCTTTAATCAGAGTTCTGCTGGTAATCGTCTGGCATCGTGTCTGTCCTTCTTTCTAAGAGGACGCTGAAACAGGAGAAGAGTGCTGATCGGTCCGCCAGCATCCGGCCTGCAGCACCTCTCCTGTCATCTGAGCTATGACAGACATGCAGCGTGCAGCCAGGAGAGGAGCTGCATGTGCACAGCTCATTTACATACAATGAGGGGTTAACACTTCTCCTCTTTAGACGTTCTTCTAAATAATCTGCAGAAGCCTGGAGAGGAGCCGCGGAGCGAGCAGCCGTACATCACAGCGTGTTGATAAAGCTGCAGACTAATCTTCATTGTTCAGTCATTGTATGTAAATGTCTCATCCTCTGAGTCTGTTTCTTTAAAGGAGATCTCTATGCTGTGCAGATCTTCTCGTCCTAGCTTCCCTCTGTAAAGCGACCTCATGCAGCTTTGTTACAGTGATGACACGTTTCTGCAGAGCCTGTGATTTCTCTTACATTCCTCTCTTTGTTATGTAACAGCACATTTCTCTGATATTTAGAGCGCTCTGCTTTTCTTCTGTCTCTCTGTGATGTTTTGTTGCTTTGAAGCTTGCATCATTTTCTGCACATCCCGACTCAGCTCCTGATTTAATCCCATTTACTCTGCAGTGTTTATTACAGAGGAATCTGCTAACAGCCCATCAGGGATCAATAAAACTTGTATTGCAGGTGCAGTCGCTTTCTTCCCTTCGTGCCTGGAGGATCTGCAGTCTCCTTCTCTCACTTTGCAGCTTCACTGGATCACTCAAGGTTTCATTGTCTTATTCAAGAGCGACCTGACAGTTACAGACATCCAGTCAACCAGCTGTAAGGGATGGCAGTGCCCTGTACAGATGAAGAAAGAGCAGCTTGCACACAGTAATACCCCGCAGCCTCTCGTTCCCATTAGAGTCGTTTAAAGATGTAATGTGATGCCTGTGAGGCTCACAGGAGCCGGCAGCCTTCAGAGTCAGACAAGAGCTTCCACATTTAAGTCTCACAGAAGCAACAAAAGATAAACCAGCTTCACTCACAACGTTTATGGGCTCAGTCACGCCAATCAGGCTCTGAGAGAGAGAGAGGGAGAGAGGGAGAGAGAGGGGGAGAGAGAGGGAGAGGGAGAGAGAGAGAGAGAGAGAGGGAGAGAGAGAGAGAGAGAGAGAGAGAGAGAGAGAGACACACCACATCTTAGGATGAACATGTAAGAAATGTTAATGCTTTGAATAAAGAAGTCTGTTTTAACACACTCAGCTTTTTCATACAATAAACTTAGCATGCTACACGTGTGACGCCTGTTAGCATGCTACACGTGTGACGCCTGTTAGCATGCTACACGTGTGACGCCTGTTAGCACGGTGACACAAAAACAGAAGCAGTCATATTTAAAGTTTCCATCACAGAGGAAGACATGGCGGCGGCAGGGATTAGAAACAGGAACTGTGTTTATATAGAGAGACCTGATGGGTCAGTGACAGCAGAAAGAGATGATGTAGTGTGTTTGTGAGAACACTCGTAGCTGATGCAGAAAGAGGACGAGCTACAAACTCTTTGTCTCATCAACAGTTTTGGACAGACGAGTGTTAACATGGAATCATTTGGACTCATAAAGAAGCAGAAACCTCTGAGAAACAAAGCTCCACAGCCTGCAGTTCCTCTGGTGTCCACTTGAGGCTGCCTCCAGCAGTGAGTCAGTCCCCATAGAGCCCCATGTTAAACTTTACAGCAGTTTACAGCCTGGTACAAAAAACAGTCTGGGTCTCTATAGCTCATTTCTCTCTTCATGACAACTGTACGGGGAGAATCTTTATACAGCTCACCTGTTTACATTATATTAAGGCTTAAAGTGATGCAGCATTAGGGGCGGGGCCTCTTTGAGTGACAGCTGGGAGCTGCTAGCTGTCTGCTTTTGGAGATTTGTTCATGTAAATATCAGACAAATAATCTGTCTTGCTCCAGATGAAGAAATCTTTATTATCAAGAGGCAAACTCCTGTGCAGCCAGCAGATGCACCTTTAGTGCAACAATAAATACATAAAACACAAAACAACATAAATAAGTAACATTTTAAATCTGTTAGACCTGCAGTTTGTCTGAATGTATCTGTGACCTGAAGCAGGCAGACAGAACTCAGTGTGTGAGTGGACCCGGTCAGCTGTGCGCTTTGTTGGACTAACAGACCGTCGGCTCAGAGTGACGCTAAACGAGGCGCACGAACTCGTAGAACACAGAAACAGACACGTTACCTCATCACCATGCATCCTGCAAACAACAGAGTGGACTAAAGAAAGACCGAATTAAAAATGAGTTTTTCTTGTTAACAAACAGCTTTAGTCCACAGGGGGCGCCAAAATCAACACTACAGAAAGTTCCTCCTGCTCCTTTAAACATCAGAGCTGAGCTGCAGAAACAATTCATCCTGTGAACATTTATTCACCCTGTTACATTTTAAAGTAAGCAGATAACAGATCTGCTTCTGCTGGAGGCTCGATGTTTCCTCCCAAACTGAAAGAGTCACTCAGTGAAGGTTCAGAGTTCTGACAACAGATGCCTCGCTGCACAAGAACAAGTGACCATACACTCATATACAGACACAAGAAGTGCTATAAAGCTGTGTCACATTACATGTAAGTTATTGTTACTGAAGTTAGCACTGCTCACCATCCAGAGGGTGTAAAGTTTTAGCCTCTAACTAGAAACAGGCTTCACATTGCTGCTGCATCACTTTAACTTGATTCAATACATAAACTCATAAACGACACACATGAAGGAGTAACGGCTTCAGCGCTGTTCTGAAAGTCATATATATATATATACTGTCATAATGAGAGACGTGTTTCTGAAGGGTCTCCGCCGGAAGTGTCTCAGGTGGATGAACTCATTTGTTTTGATTAATCATTTATAAAAAACTTTAGAACGTGTTCGTGATCACATCAGCTGTCAAAGTTAATAAATAAGATTTAATAAAGTGACGTTTCTGTTTGTGTCAGTCTGATGTAATAAAAGTCAGTGTGGTTAAAGCGCGTCTTTATCGCTACTGTCTGACAGTCAGCTGTGTGTGGCAAGCGGAAGAGGTGAGGAACTGTGCAAGGGGGAGGGATGAGACAGAGAGAGAGAGAGAGAGAGAGCGAGAGAGCGCTGGGTGCTCCATCCACAGCCTCAGTACGCGGACTGTCACCCTGTGAGCGGCTCCCTGCTCCTCCCCTGAGCTCGCGCTCTCTTCTTCGTGTTTCACAGCTCGCGGATGTAACATGGATCGGGTGTGAGCCGAACCACCGAGCCGTCAGCTGTTTTACCCGCTTAGTAACATAATTTCTCTGAGAGATCGACCGGCTGAAGTCCCCATGATGATGGAGTACTGGAGGCAGTGCGCGCTGTGGCTGATTAACTGCAAGGTGCTTCCAGCGAACCACCGGGTGACATGGGAGTCCGCTCAGGTGTTCGACCTGGCGCAGACGCTGCGGGATGGGGTCCTCCTCTGCCACCTGCTCAACAACCTGAGACCCCAGTCCATCAACCTGAAGGAGATCAACCTGCGACCGCAGATGTCACAGGTAAGAAACGTCTGCTCCCCGCTCCGCAGCCAAACTACAACTTGGTGAGAGTGTAACCAGACTTCATTAGAATATGGCTGGTTTTAATTTTACTTGCTGTCTGGCAAAAAGCAAATCACTGCCGGAACATGATTGAGACTTATTCTTAATGGGAATACCTTTATTTCGAATTCGGTATAATATAATGCAAACGTTGCAACTTGGTTTTAAGGAAAATTCTACTTTTTAAAATCTTGCGTACTTCGCCCGATACCGCCCCCACAGTTGATTCTGGAAGCGGAAAATTGACCATTTGGAAGCAAAGAAATATTATCCCTCAGAATATTATCCAGTCCGCTCTAGATTAGTGTGTAGAACATAGGCCGAAGATAAAAGGTAAACCATGCCACTATGGGGATGTCTTCACTGTTGATATATGATGTCAGTCTATTTGACAGTAAGCAAGAAAACATTAAATCGCCGAAGACTTGGATGGAATTTGGCGGCCATTTTGGGGCCAACTTGGTGCCAAGTCATACCGTGGCCAAAAACTTTGGATTGTTTAACTTCACTTTGGGGTATTAATGACTCGTTGTGATTGTTTTATGTTGGCCGACAGAGAACCGTTATGTACACAGAGCTGCGCAGTCTGCCCTCTGTAGGTGATGGAGGTGCACAGGGGACAAAGGTGAAGGGGGGTGAGGCTTTGTTGTGGTGGAGGATCCTAGTGAGAGAATGACCTGATTTTAATAACAGTCTTTTTATTATAATCATTCACTTATTGAGAATTTAAGCGAGCTATTTATTTGATTTGCCTGTCAATAAGAAACACATGCAGGGTCCTGATTGACTGTTTAGGTTTTACTTAGTGCATGTATATTTTCATATGTATAAATAGATGAACAGACAGACAGACAGAGAGCTGTGTCCATGTGGCTCCTGTTTGTCAGATACCATCTGCTTCAATAACCAGACAGCCGGAGAGCAGATTAATATTCTCCTTCAGAACAGAGAATCTGGACGTCTGGCTCGCTGACAGCACGCAGTGAGGTAGACACTCACCTACCGAGCCTGCAGACCTGCTGTCGAACGAGTACACAGTAAAAACACAGACTATATAACAGGCACCATCATGAGGCTCTCCTCTGCTGTAACACAGGTGGTCACAGTGTGAGTGTGTGGACGTCCTGCTGCTCATGTCATGCAGGAAAACTCTCCTAACTCACAGCAGGACGCTCAGCATGAGGCAGTTACTGTTCCTCACACTCTGATATCTGCTGTTCAACTTACAGGCTTACAGGTTCATAAAGTCATCACTGAACCCGACGCAGGATCTGTGCGTGAGAGAGGAGACGCTGAAACACACTCACTGATTATTAGCTATGGATCAGTCAGTGACATAATGACGTGTGTGTGTGAGGGGCTGTGTGCTCAGTGGCTGGCCTGGTCCAGACTGGGCGAGTCTATTTATAGGCACAGTTTGTTTTATGCATGGCCGAGTGTCTTACTCACACCCGGGCTGTGATGAAGCTGCTCACAGGAAACTCGTGGTAGTAGTGGGTTAGTAGTGGTAGTAGGTTTAGTCACAGAGCTGTGCAAACCAAAGCGCAGGTGCAACATGACGTGAACACGCAGGAAATACTTTTTGTGGACTGCATGTCCCAGAATTCATCTGTACATTAAACAGGCTGCGTTCCAAAACACCTCCTTACAGAGTAGGTAGTGTGCCAGAAAATGATTAGCATGTCTCAGTACATGTATGTCGAAATAGCAGGATGTCCTCCTACATCATGTCACAGTTTGCAGTCTGCAGCCAGCATGCTGTCTTTATTCTGACCCACAATCCTCCAGAACATCACAGCCGCTGGCGAGCTCTGAGAAAAGCATTTTAGATCTTCATGCAACAATTTTACAAATAATATTCCGATTTTTCTCTGCAGACGGACAGAAGTGTAAGAAAGAGCGCCGAGGTTCAAGGCATGACGTTATGACAGAATATGTTGAACTCATGATACTGCATGCAGAGTACGTGCTTTGCTCGAGCAGCTGCAGTGCACACGAGGGGAGTGACAATACATCAATACAGATCAATGCATTGGTACAATGAACAAGCTTCACATGTCCTCAACACAGAGTGAAAATGTGAATCTGTATCGTCGTCTTTAAAGGCACAAACATACAAAGACCAAAGAGAACACATTGTTTTTCATTTAAATGTTCAAAAGTTAATCAAAGTGTTTTTGTGAGTTGATATTAATCTAACTGATCGTGTTTAACGGGTCCTTATGCTCCTGTATGGATCACAGGTCAACCAATTATAGCAGGTTTTGTGATGTCAGAACAAATATCGTATCGTGTCCAAAGAATCAATACGACTCAGTATCACTGAAACTCTGCAGCCAAACAAAGAGTGTACGTCCTGGAGCGCAGGGTCTGTGTGGATCCTTGTTCCTGGTGGAGCTGCTGTTTGAGTCTCTGCGACATGTTGGCTCCAGCTGCTCATGAAACCAGCGCCTGTAGTTCATCTGCTGCTTGTGATGTAAATGCATCACTTCCTGTTCAGCAGAGGATCTTAGGAACAGTGTGGCAAACACTTCTCCTCCAGCCTGAACACACGAGCTGCTTGAGATGTGTGAAGAGTTCGAGAGGGATTCTGTTAAAGGTTCAACTTTGCTTCATGTGTGTGTCAGTAGATCAAGACACACACACACACACACACACACACACACACACACACACACACACCGTGATGCATCACTGCTCCATTCAAAATGGATGTCAACACCCCCCCAGGAACTCCCCCCCCGTCCTCAAAGTTGCATTAACATAACTGAGGGTGTGTTTCTTCCCTCAGCCTGCATAATGCATGAGCAGCGTGGCAGCTACTTTATCATTGGCCGGTAACGGCACACGGGACGCCTCTGTGGCCTCACCCGCGGGACCCCTGAGACAGAGAGACAAAGAGAGAGAGGGGGCGGGGCTACAACGAGCCTGTCTGGCCTCCTCAGACGCTTCTCTGAGGACATAACGGGGCCTAAAGGGTTAACCTGCTGCGGTGTTAGCTGTGTCATTAAGGCACAATGCTTCAGCAGCTCTGGTGTTTATCTGGCTGCACAGGGAGGCACAAAGAGCCTGTAAACTGCTGTTAAAGAAGCGTAGCTGGGACCCGTCTCCTGGTGTAACATGAGGAACCGTGCCCTGTCTGTGTGCTGCTCTCTGTGCATGGAGCTGTAGACCGTCTGAAACAGGACGGTCCCTCCTCTCTGATGCTTGTTTTACAGGCTGTAATGAACCTATTACTCAGTCTAGACGCAGCTCCACCACCACACTGCTGCATTCTGCTCTCTACCAGAGAATCATAATCACTGCTTGTTTCTGCCTCCCTCAGTGAAAACCAGAGTCTAACTTTAAGAGGAAACAGAACGAGCGTGTGGTCAAACATGCAGCAGGCTGCTTTTCCATCCTCGTGCTCCCTCAAACATTTGGGTCCATGTTTCACTGAATCGTGTTTTTACTGAGGAGGGCTGCAGCTAAAGCTTAGCTTCATTATTAGCATGGTTAAAGTCATAATATGGAATGAGTTTAAGTTCAATAAATGTGTCTGTCTCTGCTGAGTGAGTTCACACGGTGCTGTTTGAGCCTGTGGCCCTCTGGTGAAGCTCTGTTTGGAGACGTGGTGGACGCAGAGAAAAGATCGACAGACGATCAAACTGAAACACAAAGTGAAATCCAAAGACGAAGAAACAAAGTCACCGTTCAGACGAAGACAAACAGTGAGAAGTGTCAGTGACTGTGATTGAACCTCTGTCTGATTGTAACCCTGCAGTTACTGCTTATCACCACAGGGGGAGCCAAAGAGACTGACAATGATATCTAGCCCAAAGTGACAAAGTGACATCTTCAGGTCGTCTTACTTACTGTCAGAAATCAGACACTGACAGGAGTCTGCTGTCCTTCAGAGAGCGATGCTGTTAGCAGAGGAGCGGCTACAACAGAAGCAGGCTGTAACAATCTGACAGTTCAAACACACAAACTGCTTCATTACATAAAGCTGAGGTTGTATTATAAACACACAAACATGATATTATAAATCTGCCCGACAGCCTGAACTCGTCTTGTTTTCTGTGACACAGGATTATACACTGACAGGCTGCTGTGAGGCAGCTGAGCGCCTCACACGGGCAGGCCGTGAGACATGAACAGGAAGTCAGGAATAGAGGAAGGAAGTGAAACGAAACATGCCCTCGATTGAGCTCACGCTGAACAAATGAGATGTCAGACACAGCGAGGAGAAGAGCTGCCTCATACCTCGCTCCGACTCTGCTCTTCATCGTGCTGCGTTCAAAGACTTCAAGGCCTCGTCTTCAGTTTGCAAAGTGAAAGTGAGAGACAGACGGAGAGCGAGCGAGAGTCGGGTCTAATTTTAACGACACTACAAAGAGTTTCACACAGAAAACAGATTGAAGCAGAGAGCCATGAAATCTTAATCAGCTGTGTTAGTAGCTGCAGCGTACAGTGATGTTATATTCAGAGCATGTATGCATACAGACATGATTCATCATGGTATATCAGACATGATGTTCAACGAGGAGTGAAACATGAGAGCAGAGCCGTGACACTGACCGGAGTGTGACTCCTGCAGACCTCTGCACATGTTTAACACGTGCAGCAGAGAAAACTACGAGACATGATAAATGGATGGATGTATATGTCATCAAGCTGTGACTACATTTCTGTGATGTGAAACAAGGAGCAGAGAAGTCGCCTCCACACGCTGAGCCCTCCTCGTACAGCGGCTTCAAAGAGTCCTCTCAGAGACAAAGAGAGACAGAGAGCGTGGGAGAAACGCAGCGACACACAGAAACACTGCTTTTTGTTTCTGCACACGGAGACCTGAGGAAAGAGCAGCAGTTAGGACGTACACTTACATAACACAGACTGTAACACAAGAGGTTCCAAACTGTTGCCACATACGGAGCTGCTCTGAGGACACAACAAAGAACATGAACTCAACGCGTTATTTCTTACGGCGACGGACGATGTGTTTTTATAAGTAATACAACATCATGTATTTAATTTGATCCCAGTTAGCCCTCAAATAATGTCCTTTAACTACATGATGAACAGATAACATCGTGCTGTAAGCCTCCATCTTGGCTCACGGTCAGCCATGTGTCCTGGAAAAAGGGGGCGTGGCTCTAATGCTGTCCTTTTCGATGATGTAGAACGCTCTGACCGTCTCACAGAAACACTCTCGCACTGACTTGAGACTTTTGGCTTTCCACTTACTTCCTGCTGATACAATATAAACCCGTGACCCTATCAGACACTCAGCTGCTGTCAGTGTCATACTCTAATGACGTGTTCTTGTGGCTGTCAGGGGAGACGGAGGGGTCAGAGGGGTCAGGACTTTGACCCAGAACACTGAGGTTTGACTTAATGTGTTAACCCACCACATCGTGCGTTCCCTGAACCTAACACTCTAAACACTGTTGGCTCATCAGGTGATGGCAGCATGAAGCATTCTCTGCATGCAGTCGAGGATGTGACCTTCTCCACACCTGGAGGATTTCAGACGTACTCGTGATGCGTGTCTGAAGTACAAATGTTCGTAAAGAGAACTGGAGCGTTGTGCCTCTGACGTCCTTCATCTCGTGCAGAACAGGACGCTCTTGTTTCTACGGGAACAACGAGGCTTCATAAGAGTTATGGGTCCAATTTCAGAGACCACCTTCTCATCTCATCAGCACAGCCACTCCATGAACCTGCTACATTTACATACTAATGTGCACGTGTGTTATTGGTCTGCAGTGAGTGTTTGGACTGATGTGATACTGAGGCTCTGCTGCTCGCGTTCTTTCTAAATGCGAGTGATGCGGCGCGGCGGCGTGAGGCAGCGTGAGGCAGTGCAATGTGGCGTGATGACGCGTGATGCAGCGCAAGGCTGCGTGATGCAGCGCGATGCGGCGTGAGGCGGCGCAATGCAGCGCGATGCGGTGTGATGCGGTGCGATGCAGCACGAGGCGGCGTGATGTGGCGCAATGCAGCACGAGGTGATGCAGCACGAGGCGGCGTGATGTGGCGCAATGCAGCACGAGGTGATGCAGCACGAGGCGGCGTGATGCAGCACGAGGCAGCGCAATGTGGCGTGATGAAACGCGATGTGGGTGAGGCGGCGCAATGCAGCACGAGGCGGCGCGATGCAGCACGATGTGGCGTGTGGCGATGCGGCATGCCGTGTATGCTCTGCTCTATGTGCTCTGACATGGACGCACATATTTCTGGACTGAATCATGTTGCAGCTCACACGTGCACACACATGTGCACAGGGTGGACTGACATTTTATCCCGTCACCACGGTAACCAGCCTGCTCCGCAGCAGACCAGTGCAGCTCTGCTCTAGTGCACATTAGAATTAAAGTCTGTTTAATGTTTATTGTGATTTTATTAGCAGATATTCAGCGGGGGGGGGGGCGTACCTGCGATCAATGCTGATCATGTTACTCGCTCAGGCTCAGTTAATCACTGCCGAGTGCTGGGAAAGATCCAGGAAGTCAATACTGTCTTTGTGTTTACTGGCACACATCATCACTGAGTGCTCTCTGAGGCTCACAGTGTGATTATGAACATTTAAATAGTAACGTTCTGTGAGACGGAAGGATTGTGGGTTTATCTCCAGGAGATACCGACTGTGTTCACAGCCTGCTGCATGTGTCTGCCACCTCCTCCTGTCAGGGTCACTGTGCTGGAAACCTGCAGCCATGCAGCTGCATCAAGCTCGAGCTTAAACCTATACAGTCTATAAATAGACCTGCATGTACCTGTGTGTTTTACCTTTACAGTAGAAACTCCTGCTGCAGATTGTAACCATGTGTGTTTCCAGCAGGGCGTCCTCTGAGCGGCTCAGGGTGGAGGTGATGGATGACTGCTGTCTGTGGAAATGAGAATGTCCTTATTTGTGTGATGGAGACAGAGAGGGACGGAGAGTAACAGAGGAGGACTCTGCACATGTATGACACACGGGCTCTACACACGGAGTCTTTATTGTTCTTATTAGCAGCACAGAGTTTCTGTTATAGGCTCCGACATGAGAAACATCTGTGCACCAGGATCTCTGACACAAGTGATCAGGCTGGAGAGCAGGCGGCAGCTGTTAGTGGACATTTGTATCCTCCTTAAATCTGGAATGATCCGGTTACAGGTCGGGTTTAGGAAATGCAGCGTTGCACGTGCAGTGATTTCTGTTTGCAGCTGCAGCAATATTTACATCACTAATGCAACATGTTAAAACAGACAGCTGTGGTGCAAGTTTGACTGATGTACAATCCTTCAAAAAAGAACAGATTTCAGCAGCTTAGATCTTTAAGAGATCAGCCTGGATACAGATCCAGGAGGAGGAGGAGCAGAGAGGAGGAGGAGGAGGAGGAGGAGGAGGAGGAGCAGAGATGAGTAGGAGCAGAGAGGAGGAGGAGGAGGAGGAGGAGCAGAGAGGAGGAGTAGGAGCAGAGAGGAGGAGGAGGATGCTGCTGTCTGCTCAGTGTTTCTGCGTTCATCATGTACATTTCATTTACTGTGTTTCACAGTTTAGATGATATTTTCTCTCCATCTCCACCATGACTCTGTGTAAACCTCCTTTTTGACACACACACACACACACGCACACACGCACGCACGCACAAACACACGCACACACGCACACACACACGCACACACGCACACACGCACACACACACACACACACGCACACACGCACGCACGCACAAACACACGCACACACGCACACACACACGCACACACGCACACACGCACACACGCACAAACGCACACGCGCACACACGCACACACACACACACACACACACGCACACACACAGCTGAAGCCACTGCAGGGTTCATACCTCACACACAGGCACTGATTCAATTCCCCTATCAGGTGGGGGAGGGAGCTGTGTGTACGTGTGGGGGGGTCAGAGGGTTAAAACCAGGCTTTAATGGAAAACGGCTCCAGAGACTGTTACTGCTGACGTGGGGGAGGGGGGGGCTGGTTCCCCTTACTGCCTTATTGTCATTAATATAAAGGAGGCGGAGCAGCGTGGGGAGGACCTGCCTCTGTGCGTGTGCAGACTGCAGACGCTCCTGTGTGGACGAGAAGCTGCTCGTGATCTGTGGAGCAGGAACATCAGGAGGGCAGGTGTCAGCGTCACCTCTGACCCTGACTGTTCATGGTAGTGTCTGCACATGACTGAGAACAGCTCAGAGCAGCAGCACAGTCAATATTAAAGTCACGTCAACGACACCTGCGTGGTGTGTTTGTCTCTGTTTAAACACAGTATCAGTGAGGAGCAGCAGGAGCAGCAGGAGGAGCAGGAGGAGGTGACAGAGAGGAGGTTTGAGAGTTTACAGTAACCCGGCTGTGTCGGTTTAGTGGTTCACCTGTGTGTCTGTCGGCGTGTACAGTCATGTTTTAAAATAAGCTCACACAGCACGCAGCTCCGAGTCTGCAGCAGACTTTAAAAAGACGTTTGAGAAAATAACTTTCTTTGCATCACAAATCAGCAGGTTTTCACGCTGACGAGACAACACGAGCAGGCACTCTTTCTGTTCACAGCTGCTGCTGCTGATCAAGTGTGAGGAAACAAACAGGACGAGTATCAAACACAGACGTGGCTCCAGAACAGTTCTTCATGTTCTGTCTGAGGAGTGGAGCTTTGCTGCTCAGCAGAACCAGGGCTACACTACATTTAAAGTATAGACGACATGTTAGAGAAGCTGCTTCATGTTACATATCAGTGATTGTTGAGGAGGCGGCTGGACATGTTTGAATGTTTGTGATCAGCTGGTTCAGTCAAATGGATTTGCTGTGAGTTTCAGGGAAACATGATTCTTCTTTATTCTGAAGGCGTCACGTCTATCTTCATTTCAGCTTTAAGACAGGACTCTGAGTCTGAGAGAGTCGATATGTCTGTAACAGTGCAGGTGCAGCTAGCAGCTGGTTAGCTTAGCTTTGCATGAAGACATGAAACAGCTCACCTGGCTCTGGTGCCACATCAGTTTCATTCATACGAACGCTGCAGTCTAACAGGAGCTGTGTCCCAGCCCAGCGGCTGCAGCCTGAGAGGGCCGTATGTGAAGGCGATTGTGTCACAGCGGCGCGTCGAAGGCGGTCCCAATCGAAGGCTCCTTCAGATGCGTCCTCTGTTTCCCGGGCTGTGAAGGATCCACTGGGAGCATCCTTCGCGGCCCAACGTATCCCAAGATGCATTGCGCACCAATTCAAACTAAATGGTGGCCTTTTTACGCGGCCGAGGAATACACTTTAAAATGTTTTTGGTTTCAACTCAATCAAATAGCTGCGTTACACATGTTTAAGAAAACCAAAGGGCCCATGAAACAAATGATCTTTCAAATAACAGGTTAACTTACTCGATGTTAGTTATGCTATGTAGTTAGCCCGCTAACTACCTGTTGCTAGGCGACAGGAGTGGCATTTGGTGATGCAAGGGTAGACCAGACCGTCTCATTTCACTTCGGCTTTCGCGTCTACGCAGGCGATGACCGGAGCATCCTCCGTGGACCGCCTCCGTCGAAGGCTGCAGACACAGCTATGGGCTGTCTCTGGACTGTGAGCAGTCACTTCCTGTGTCTGTGCTGGTTGGCTGCTCACTGGTCTCAGTTTCCTTTATTATCCGTTTTTTATTATTGTAATAGTGACTTTTGTTGTTGTTGTAGAAATGATTTTTTCCTTTTGTGAAGACGATCAGCCGACTCTACCGTCTTGATGAACACACAAAGAAAGTCGTACCTGCAGTCATTCAGGAAATGAAGACATTTAAACTGCTGTTATTGGTCGCTCGGAGGCAGTGCAACAGGTTGTCATCACAACATTAAAGACTCCCTGTGGATTATTTCTTCTACCTGCAGTATCACTATGGAGCGCCTATTTGTCGTGTGTGGGTAAAGAGACACCTGCCAGTGGCTTCACTCGGTCTGGACTACAGGGGGCGCTAACAGTCCTGAGATGTGTTCAGTGTGCCAGAAAAGGCAGAGAAGAAGAAGAGTGTTGAACATGGACAGTGCTCAGGTAACAAGAGTCAGAGTAAATGAGCAGATGATTTAGTCAGAGCTGAAGGACACACACATGTTGTGGTGAGTAACACAGGATGTACACACACCTTCTCTTAGTTTAAACACATGCAGGACGCCTTTAACATGTGCATCACCTCATGGATGTGACTGACTTTAGTGTGCAGTCGTGTTTCTGGTCACCTGACTGATGTAGGTCCAGCATCTCCTCTGCTTGTAGCTCTGGTTTGGTTTCCACAAACTACTGAAGCAAAGCTAGCTGCTAGCTGCTAGCTGCTAAATGCTACAACATGTTCAAGCTAGTTTCTCTGCTGTTTGCTGCTGGAGGGAAACACAGTTTAGTCTGCTCCTTTAAGATGTGAAACCTGACCAGTGAAGCTGTGGTCTGTCAGAGTAACAACGAGCTGAGTGAGAGGAGCTGCAGACTTCACTGAGGACTACCTGCGGGGTTGTCATGTCATTCTTTTTCATATCAACATTTAAACATTTTACCTTCCAAAGATCACATGTCTTTTTAAACGAAAGGATTAGCTTTAGCAGCACATAGCTCTCTCCTCTTGTGCCGTCTCCTCTCACCTACAGAGGCAGGTGAGCAGTGAACCACAGCCTCCTGAAACACAGCACAGTCCCTGAGAGGAAGTGTGACGAGATAAAGAGGTGATAAAGACGCTGTCACTAACTAGAGCAGGATATTCACAGTCACGACAGTGAGAGGAAAAAGTGAGTGGAAAGACCATCAGGGCGCCACATCAGTGTTCCTCTGTCTGTGAACCAACACACCGGAGAGGAACTGCAGTATGAAAACCTGCAGGATTACATGTGACAGTATAAGACTGTAAGATAGATGAGCTGATGGGTGTCTGCTGTGATGACCTCCGCCTCCGCTCCACCTCTTATTTCCTGGTTCCACGGCTGACAGGCGCTCCGACGTGACATGGAAGTGACCTGATCTCTGGATGTGATGTTTCATTTACTGGTAGTGACTTCAGCAGATCATGTGCTCATGAGGTCACTCTCTGTGGACACGATATCTCAGCGACGTCATCCAGGAGGGGTTCGATCTCTGTCAGAGCCTGGACTGTGTGATTGGCATTAATGCAGCTGGACAGGCTTTAAGATGTTCTCACTCTGTGTGTCTCTGTGAGGAGCAGAACAGGGTTTCATTACGCTCCTCTGTACACACGGGGGCCATAAAGGCTCCAGCTTGTTGCTATGGAGCTCTGAGTCAATGTGAGGAATACATAAGCAGACAGTGTGGACACAGACTCGACCTGGCTCACAGGCGGAGGGAGGGTTTGTCTTACAGGAATATTTCTCCTCTGAATATTCCACATGGCTGCTCTGGTGGGATTTTAAGCCCTCCTCTGTCTGTATGAGCGGCGTGTATAAACCATGTGTTCAGCTTCCTGCTGAGATCCTTCAGCGTAATCTTTCATTCCTTTTTCTTCTCGCTCAGGTTATTTGCAGGTTTCATTGAATTTCAGAATTAGTCATTCTAACATTGTGGTTCACATTTGCCTTGATGTGGTCCCCTTTCAAAGGTACAGTGATGAATACCAGGGTTATGATTGGAGCCCAACCAACGCGGTGTTATGAAGCAGATAGTAGTGTTGGTGTCTGACAACATTTTACATGAACATAAATCTGCTCGTTCTATAAGGACGACCTGAATCTGTCTGGTGAAGAACTGTGATAAAGATACCAAGCAGGAAACACGACTGGACTGAGGAGGTGATGGTGACATTCGTTGTGTTTCCTTTTGATTGTCAGGGGAACTTAATCAAACAAAGTAATGTGACCTGGAGGGTTTCAGCTGGTTCACAGTGAATATACTTTGGTTGTTGCAAAGTGCTGCTTAGTCAGAGCTGACAGCTTATTCACTTATAATTCTCATAGTCAGAGGAGAAGAAGTAAAAGCTGTGGCCTTGGCCGACTAACACATCTACAAGAGAAACGCTCAGAGATCCTGAGGACGTCTTTAAGTTGCTTTTTTCCTGTCAGTCAGGTTTCATGCTGTCTGCAGACAAATATACGTTAACGTAATTATTGTACTGCACCCAGTAAGGGTCACCTGACCACTGCTGTGATTAGTCATGTGAGTTCAGTGTTTGCTATATCAGAACTCATTCTGCAGAGGTGTTTACATATCACATATAGCATCAACTAGGGCTGGGCGGTATGACCTAAAATTCATATCACGGTATAAATCGAATCCCTTCACGGTAACGGTGTATATCGCGGTATAAATTTAAGGTTGAAAATTATAATAAAGAGCAAAGATATAATGTCAAAATTAAACCCAGCTCTTTATGGTGCAAAATAGTGCAAACGAACACAAATAACATATAACAGAAGTACAAAAGAATGTTTTCTATATCGCAAAATAGTTTCAACAAAAAAACAACACACAAAAACAATTTCTCAATTCTTCAATAATATAAAAATAAAGTGGATATTGTAAACAGTACTTCAAGTAAGAGAAGTTTTCTATAAAGGCAAATGGCAAAAACAGTGAAAAGGTTCTGTAATCCAAAATAGTGCAAAAGTTAATCCTTCTGCTATTGCCTCACCCGTATGGTCATCAGGGAAATACAAAGTCTGCAAGCACCTGCTGGCCAGTTTCCACTCATCAGTAATGTAATGAATGGTGAGGCTGATATAAGGCTCCGGGGTGCGACTTGACCACAAGTCCGTAGTAGTTGCGTAGTATTTTAATTCACGGAGGTCTTTCTCAACTTTCTCTCGGAGCTGGCCATACAGTTTGGGCATTTCTGTGTCGTTAAAAAACTTGCGGTTCGGAGGTTCGTAACGTGGATCAATGGTTTTAATCATCTCTTTAAACCCGCTGCGCTCCACTGTGTAGAAAGGGACCATGTCTTTGCACAAGTACGTTGTGATAGCTCTTGTTATGTCACTCCATCGCTTGCTCTTTCTCTCATAAGCCGTACTCTTTGAAAAAGCTTGCGCAATGGAGGTCTGCTGCTGGGTAACGGGGGAAACTTTTTTGCTTCCTCCCGTGTTGGTTGACGGAGCAGGTGTTTGAGCCGAGCGCAGCCTCTGCCTCTCTGCATACTCGAGCACATGCTTCGTCTTCAGATGGTAAAATAAATTGCTCGTATTAGCTTTGTTTGCCGTCACAGTCACTCGGCACATCTTGCAAAGTATTGTTTTCTTTTCAACATCCGATCTTTTAAATCCGAACCAAGTCCAAATCACGGACGTAGCACCGTTTTTTTTTTACCAACTCCTCCTGCTCAGCTGTCTCTGTGCTTGCAGTCATGTTGAGGCAGGTGCGATGACGTCATCGACGATAGGACGGTAGAGCGCAAATCTCTACCGTAGGCCAAATTTATATCATTTCTACTGTCTACCGCATATACCGCGCAGCCCTAGCATCAACCTTTCACACAGCAAAGCAAACTAAGAGCAATCATTAACTAAGGTCACTATAGCTTTACCCGGCCGTTCAGACGTGTTTAATCCTCAACATGACGAACTTTCATTTCAGCCTTCAAGAATTAATTAGGGACTTTTTTTTGGATGGTTTATAAACTTAGCTGGTAATTGTTACCATTCTGTTGTAAGCTAAACACGAAGCTACGGCAAGCAGCCATTAGCTTAGCAGAGCGTGAAATCTGAGAGAAACAGTTCGTCTGTAAAAAATAACACATAACACAAAAGTATCAGGAGGTTTAGAGAAGCTGGTTGATGGATTGTTTTACTTTTAGCAAACTGCTAACTGGCTGTCGGTGGCTTTATAGTTTCCCTACAGGAATGATTTCATCTAACTCTCGACCATAGACTGTAGGACTAAGCCAACCTGACGTCTCTGATTGGTTGGTGGACTACTGTTCTCAGCCTCCTAGTTGGGCTTTTGGCAGTCGCCATCTTGGATTTCTGTGTACAGAAATGACGATTGCTGTGTTGAAATGCCACATTATACCAGCAGTACGTCCTCATGTGGCCTAAATGTAGTATGCAAAGAAAAATGTGCAGTAATACCTGGATGTCGTACTGATTGGGAAAAGATCTCCAGTATGCATCGGACCAGTCCACCTCGCCTACTGTATCCCACAATGCAAAGCGCTGGAACGTCACGGCGGCAGTGGAAATAACGGACAGCAGCAGAACAGCAGAAGGGGGCGCTATAGCTAAAGAAGCAGAAGAAGTATGCAGTATGTAGTATACAGTATACAGTATGTAGTATACAGTATGCAGTATGCATTATGTAGTATACAGTATGCAGTATGCAGTATAAAGTATGTAGTATACAGTATACAGTATGCAGTATGTAGTATACAGTATGCCGTATGCATTATGTAGTATACAGTATACAGTATGCAGTATGTAGTATACAGTATGCCGTATGCATTATGTAGTATACAGTATACAGTATGCAGTATGTAGTATACAGTATACAGTATGCAGTATGTAGTATGTAGTATGTAGTATACAGTATGCAATATGTAGTATACAGTATGCAGTATGTAGTATGCAGTATGTAGTATTTAGTATACAGTATGCAGTATGTAGTATGCAGTATGCAGTATGTAGTATACAGTATGCAGTATGCATTATGTAGTATACAGTATGCAGTATGTAGTATACAGTATGCAGTATTTATTATACAGTATACAGTATGTAGTATACAGTATACAGTATGCAGTATGTAGTATACAGTATGCAGTATTTAGTATGCAGTATTTATTATACAGTATACCGTATGTAGTATACAGTATACAGTATGTAGTATTTATTATACAGTATACAGTATGTAGTATGTAGTATACAGTATGCAGTATACAGTATGTAGTATACAGTATACAGTTTGCAGTTTGTAGTATGCAGTATGTAGTATACAGTATGCAGTATTTAGTATACAGTATACAGTATGTAGTATACAGTTTGCAGTTTGTAGTATACAGTATACAGTATGCAGTATGTAGTATACAGTATGTAGTATACAGTATACAGTATGTAGTACGTAGTATACAGTATGTAGTATACAGTATGCAGTATGTAGTATACAGTATACAGTATACAGTATGTAGTATGTAGTATACAGTATACAGTATGTAGTATGTAGTATACAGCATGTAGTATACAGTATGCAGTATGTAGTATACAGTATACAGTATGTAGTATGTAGTATACAGCATGTAGTATACAGTATGCAGTATGTAGTATACAGTATGTAGTATACAGTATACCGTATGTATTATGTAGTATACAGTATGCAGTATACAGTATGTAGTATGTAGTATACAGTATGTAGTATACAGTATACAGTATGTATTATGTAGTATACAGTATACAGAATGTAGTATACAGTATACTGTATACAGTATGTAGTATACAGTATACAGTATACAGTATGTAGTATGTAGTATACAGTATACAGAATGTAGTATACAGTATACCGTATACAGTATGTAGTATGTAGTATACAGCATGTAATATACAGTATGCAGTATGTAGTATACAGTATGTAGTATACAGTATACAGTATGTAGTATACAGTATGCAGTATGTAGTATACAGTATGTAGTATACAGTATACAGTATGTAGTATACAGTATGCAGTATACAGTATGTAGTATACAGTATACAGAATGTAGTATACAGTATACCGTATACAGTATACAGTATGTAGTATACAGTATGCAGTATGTAGTATACAGTATGTAGTATACAGTATACAGTATGTAGTATACAGTATACAGTATGCAGTATACAGAATGTAGTATACAGTATACAGTATGCAGTATACAGTATGTAGTATACAGTATACAGTATGCAGTATACAGAATGTAGTATACAGTATACCGTATACAGTATGTAGTATACAGTATACAGTATACAGTATGTAGTATGTAGTATACAGCATGTAGTATACAGTATACAGTATGTAGTATGTAGTATACAGTATACAGAATGTAGTATACAGTATACCGTATACAGTATGTAGTATACAGTATACAGTATACAGTATGTAGTATACAGTATACAGAATGTAGTATACAGTATACCGTATACAGTATGTAGTATGTAGTATACAGCATGTAATATACAGTATGCAGTATGTAGTATACAGTATGTAGTATACAGTATACAGTATGTAGTATACAGTATGCAGTATGTAGTATACAGTATGTAGTATACAGTATGTAGTATACAGTATGCAGTATACAGTATGTAGTATGTAGTATACAGTATACAGAATGTAGTATACAGTATACCGTATACAGTATGTAGTATACAGTATACAGTATGTAGTATGTAGTATACAGCATGTAGTATACAGTATGCAGTATGTAGTATACAGTATACAGTATGTAGTATGTAGTATACAGTATGCAGTATGTAGTATACAGTATGTAGTATGTAGTATACAGTATGTAGTATACAGTATGCAGTATGTAGTATACAGTATGTAGTATACAGTATACAGTATACAGTATACCGTATACAGTATGTAGTATGTAGTATACAGTATACAGTATGTAGTATGTAGTATACAGTATACAGAATGTAGTATACAGTATACCGTATACAGTATGTAGTATACAGCATGTAGTATACAGTATGTAGTATACAGTATACAGTATGTAGTATGTAGTATACAGTATGCAGTATACAGTATGTAGTATGTAGTATACAGTATACAGAATGTAGTATACAGTATACCGTATACAGTATGTAGTATGTAGTATACAGTATGTAGTATGTAGTATACAGCATGTAGTATACAGTATGCAGTATGTAGTATACAGTATGTAGTATACAGTATACAGTATGTAGTATGTAGTATACAGTATGCAGTAAACAGTATGTAGTATACAGTATGCAGTATACAGTATGTAGTATACAGTATACAGTATACAGTATGTAGTATGTAGTATACAGTATACAGTATGTAGTATACAGTATACAGTATACAGTATGTAGTATGTAGTATTCAGTATGTAGTATGTAGTATACAGTATGTAGTATACAGTATACAGTATGTAGTATACAGTATGCAGTATGTAGTATACAGTATGTAGTATACAGTATACAGTATGTAGTATGTAGTATACAGTATGCAGTATACAGTATGTAGTATACAGTATGCAGTATACAGTATGTAGTATACAGTATACAGTATGTAGTATACAGTATGCAGTATACAGTATGTAGTATACAGTATACAGTATACAGTATGTAGTATGTAGTATACAGTATGTAGTATGTAGTATATAATATCTGATTTCGAACACATATTTGGACGAGAGGGTTGAGCTGAGCGAGAGGTTAGCAAACGCTAAGTCCTTCGATAACGCTAGCTTGGTTAGCATGATGCATCCATAATTGAAGGTAAATTGGGAGGCTAATATTGTAAAAGCCTTTAAATGCCAAGATTATGAGGTAAATTCAGTCTGTTATTTATTACCCCTGAGCATGAATGAAACAGCAAAAGCACTTCAGTGTAGTTTATTATAATGACAGTGGGTTATTCATGCAGCACATGCATGCAGATACAGATATTTATACACACATGCACATTGTGTTGTACATTTCCTGTGCCTCAGAGACTCTGTCATGCAGCAGGAGCTGTCAGTGGAACAGTAACTCTTGTTAATAATATTCCCGTCTGCAGTGTTCGGCTCCGTGTGGCAGAGACTCTCTGCTTCCCTCTGATAAAACTCGGAGGTCCTGTGGGACTGAGCTCAGACTCCGGGCTGACAAGATGTGCTCGTCTGATAAAACAAAGTGATGTGAACAAGTGTAAACAGTATTATTCAGCAGCTGCTCGCTCGCTGCTTGTTATCTGCAGCTCGAGGCTCAGGGCTCGACTCTCTGAGAGCGTCTGTAAAGACTTCAACTGAAGAGGAGACGTGTCATAGTTAGTGCACAGACACGAGCTGTTTACACACATGCGATGTCCCTTTGTCAGAGGGTGATGGTGTGCTGTGTAAAACACACATTGAATCTTGTTATTCAAAATACAACTGAGTCATTCTCTACAACATGATAATGGTCATTCTAACAGGGATGTGCTCCTTTTAAGAAACAGGAAGTGGCTTATGAAATTCACTTCCTGTTAGCTGTTGGCCAAGAAGAAAAAGAAGAAGGACATGATGGTGATGATGAAGCTTGTTGTTTCGTGGAAAGTGATCTCTGGAGGATCAGAAACAGTCATGCAGCAGGTGCTGTGGATGCAGAACATTGATTTGAGGTGTAAAGAGGACATGATGATGATGTTTGGAACAGCTGTATTTGTCTTTCGGTGTTGCTAAGCAACAACATGTTTTCATGATTCAGATATTGTGACACGTTTCTGACACTCAGCGCTGACAGACATTCATATTATGCTAACTTCCCTGTGAAGCTGCCAACTGGACTGTAGCTCTGGTTTCTCTTGTTTGATTTATTGAAGCGCTCAGCTGTTTGTTCTGCAGTTCAGTTCAGATGCTGGTGCAGCTCGAACACCTCACTGACATTCACACTTTGTTCCTGTGTTAGCTTAGTGTCCTGCATGTTTTTTTTATTTTTACGTTTTTTTTATGTTATATTTTTGGCCTTTCATGCCTTTATTGAGAGGACAGTGGATAGTGTTGGAAACATGGGAGGAGAGTGGTGATGACACGCGGCAAAGGGTTGAACCTGGGGCCGCCACATCGAGGACTGTAGCCTCTCTTGCCTTTCAGTAGCTGAGTTTACCAAGCTGTGCAGTGGCTTCCATACAAAGTTTGGAGGAGACTGAAATATCACTAACATTAACCAACAACAACGACCTATAGCTGCTGTTAGACAACAATGCTAATGTTAGCATTCAACCACTTCCTTGCTAACATGAAGGTTTCACGCTGTTAAATAATATAATTAAAAAGGAATGAAGTGTAATATCACCACACAAAAACATGTGATCAGGCTTAATGTAGCTAACTGTCCGGCTGTCAGCCTCAGTGAAATGTTCATGACTGACTGCATGACCCAAAGAACATGTAGCACCTGTTTTCATACAGTCGCTCATGTTCAATGTTGTTTTACCTGAAATATGGTCCCATGTACGATTTATGTGAGAAATGTGTGTGTGAAATGATAACACTCCGGATGTGTAACCTTGAACAGCATTACTACATGAACAGCTTTTGAGCGTCCCGCCCTGACTGCGATGTCGGAGGGAAATGGCTGCCATGTGCATCTCGTGCACGCAAGCATCACTGTGCAAGGCGCCACATTCCCCATGTGTGATGATCTGCTGCAAATATTATGTATACAGCAAGACAAGAAAATGTTTCTGCAGAGATGAGGCCATGTGGTAAATCTGATCCCAGCTCTGTGGTGCACGCGAGCAGCACTTCTCCTCCATCATCGCCCTCTTTTGTTCCATCCTGCAGCAGCCACAGGAAGGCTAATGTTAGCCACAGCCTGCATGTTGGCTAACTACAGTGTGTTGACACCTTCACCCCCTGACACACACACACACACACACACACACATACACACACACACACACACACACACACACACACACACACACACACACACACACACACAGTGGCTGCGGTTCAGAGATCTCTCTGTGCTGACTGCTGTATAATTAGAATAAATCGTTAGTGGTTGAAGCCTCATTAACATCATTAGTGACAGACTTTAGATGCAGGTTGGGCAGAAACACCATTATGACCTCATATATGAGAGGAGGGACTCATTGATTGTGATCGGGGGTTCAGGGGTCAGAGTTCACGCTCAGCTCTAATTACTCACAGTGAATAAAATGAGCTGATGAAGAGTTTACAGATCATTATACTGTTTAATTACTGTGGTAATGAGTTCATGAGACTCAGATTGAACAGCCAGGAAGCATTCAGTCACAATATTTACCTTTTATTTATTCTCATTAGTTCTTCCTGATGTGATCAGGTGTGATGTGTTTCTCTGTCTCAGTCTGTTTGGAATAAAAACTTAATCTTGATGTTCAAAGTGGAAAAAATCACTTCAATATGATTCACATTTAAATTGTATGATCATCATAAATCTTATGTCACCTTAAAAACAGTAAAGTGTTGTGTTGTTGGAACGTCGTTGGGATCAAGCAAACGTCTCGGAGCTCTTTATAACAGAGCTGTTTTAATCACACAGTGACCCTCATTAAAAATAATCTCTGCTGAATATTCAACATGTTTTCAGTGCGTCCTGATAACAACAACGTGGGCTGCGGAGATGTGCTGTATGCTGTATATACTTTGGAGCTAACAGCTCTGTGAGTTTGTCCACGATGGCCCCGTCCCCATCTCCACGCTCACAGACTCACACACGTATAAACATTGTGATGTACTTCAACCAAAGCCCAGTGTTCTTTTGGATTAAACCTTTGAACTCTATGAGACACTGTTACATACTGGAGGTCGCCTGTTTTCTTAGTGTTGAATGGTGCATTCTGTGTGATGCCGTGATCGTGTGTCAGACTCACACACTCACACACTGCACACCTGATGTCAGTATATCTGTGAGGGTCCAGAGCTCAGGCTTCAGGGTGCACATTGGAATTGGGCACGTGATGCTTTAAGCTAACCGCTAACATGAATAGAAAACATGCTTAAGTGACAAAAAGGACAAAAAGGGACTCACGCCTACAGAAACAGAACATACAAAATATAAAGTCTTAAATTAGCTGGTTGATTAAAAGTGTAGAAATCTCAAATGTAACAACCTGCAGGAGACAGAAATGAAGCAGGAACGCTGTCACGAGTGAAGTCAGGAGACTTGACATGAAGACAAAGTCGCAGCACAGAGGAACAGAAACACGCTCAATAAAAACACTGAGAGGTAAACCAGGTGAAAACAATCAGAGCGGCCAAACAATCAGACAACAAACACACGGGGACAGGAAGTGAAAGGAGACGAGAGGTGAGTCACAAAAATAAAACAGGAAATGAAGACTGAAGAGCTGAATGAATGAAACAAATGGGCTGCTTCCCAAGTCTCTTAAATTGCATCCATGTTTCCTTCACTTGCGTCCTTCACTTGCGTCGTTCGCTTGCGTCTTAGTCCCTCCCACCAGAGATGCATGGAGAGACGTGAGGAAACCAGGAGAGGAGAGAGGAAACGAGGGAATGTTTTTTAAGAGACATGAGACGTCCTTTCCGATGAAGCGTCACGTGCTGCGACGTCCGTTTGTGATGATCGCGTCAGCTGATCACCGCTGGATCAGCTGTCAGTCTGCTTTAACAGCTGTCAGTCTGCACACATGTGCTCTGTATTCATTCTAATAAAACACACAGCAACAGTGTTTCCTCTCTGTATCCTGTTACCTGTGTAACAAACACTGTCTGTTCATGAACTATGAACATTATTGATTAGGCTCAAAGTTTCAGGATAAATAGAAATCACGTCACGCTGATCAAACCCGACCTCACTGATGATCACGCTCACACGTAGTGTTACCTGCTGACAGAGAGACTCTCCTGCTCCCTCTGAATTCATTCATTCATCTGTAATAAAAGTTAGCAGGGGAATAACTGATCATGACGAGAGGTATTTCTTTAGATTACGTTTAATAGAAATTAATCTGTTTTTGCTGCTTTTGATTTTTATTATTTTTACTCAGATGTTGACTCAGAAAACAAATCAAATCTGCAGTTTATTTATAATTTATAGTTATTCACTGCATTTTATATATTTTACGACAAGTTATGATCAATATTTCGTTCTAAACGATCACAGCTTGTCAGATACCAACTCATTATACCGACGTTGTTTATAGTCGGTTTCAAGGCGCCCTGTAAAGTCTGTTTTAAGGTCCACTTCTTCCTCTCTGCGATATGAAACTCCGGTGATGTTGTGAAGTTTCTCATCAGTCCGATCTGCTGCAGCGTCCAATCACTAACTGTTCTCTAATAAGGGGGCGTGTCGGCCAGTAAAAGACTCCCGTGGAGGCTGCTCTCGTGTATCCTCGCTTATCGCTCCTCGGAACTCCCTCCTCTCTCCTCGTTCCTCGCTCCTCCGAGCAGCGATAAGAGCTTTGAGACGGTCCTCAATATGGTTGCTCCCGAACTATTTCCGGTTCGGGCGAGGAGCGAGGAGCGAGGAGCTATCAAATAAGAGACTTGGGAAGCAGCCATGAAGTAACGAGAGAGCATCACCTGCTTCTCCGTGCAGCACCGATCAGGTTAAAGATAAGAGAGGACGTTCTGTCATTTGGTCACAGACTTCATGTTCATTAGAACAAAGAAACTTTGTCCTGCTGAACATAGAAGAGAGAAATCATCAAAGAACTGTTAGATTTGATTAATCACATTCATAGAAGCTGTTTGGTTTATTAAATATCAGAAAATGATGGAACAATATGGATGAATCTTTCCTGAAACCTGAAAGTGTCACGTTAAACACACGGGAGGAAGATAACTGTTAATAACTACTCAAATAGATGAATGAATCTAAAGCAGTAGGTGATGGATCTAACAGTTAATAAATAACTGATTAATAGTTTCTGCTCTAAGAAGATCACAGCTGGAGAAAATGATAAACGATCAGATCTTTAAAAGAAGGTTTTGTATGAAAATCCATCATTTTCATTTTGTTGTGTTTGCAGCAGACGGTCTCAGCGGGAGGAAATCAGCTCCCTCTAATGACGCTGCACTCCACGGCTCCGTCTGAGCAGGAGACGCATCATATTAATGACACGATGGGGCCTGTACCTGTGCTCCTGTCTGCTGCACGCTCTGATCACACGGCTGCTGAATCTGAACGCTCAGAGTAACCTGCAGCTCTGACAGAATGATGAGATCATAACATGCTATCAGTGCTACTCGCTCACAGACCAACCTTTCTGTCCTCTAACAGTTCCTGTGTCTGAAGAACATCAGAACGTTCCTGGCGGCGTGCAGCGACGTGTTCTGCATGAGGAGGAGCGAGCTGTTCGAGGCCTTCGACCTGTTTGACGTCAGAGACTTCGGAAAGGTGAGACGGCTCAGTGACACACAGGCGTGAGAATGAAG
>NW_027211691.1:485000-497500 GCF_022749685.1 Semicossyphus pulcher
ATTTAGGTTTCATTTAGGAAATCAGCTTCATTCTGTCTTTGCAGTGTAGACGAGACGGTGTTTACCACTCCCATAAGTTTATGTTGTAAAGCTAATGCTAGCAGCTTAGCTTAGCTTAGCCTAAAGACTGTAAGAAGGGTGAAATGGCTGTTCTGGATCTGTCAGAGTGAAACTAAATCACCTCTGACCCTGACTAAGTGAAGCCCATTCACTCCTGGGAGTCTGCACTGCGTCCTTATTTGGCTACAAGATGGCAGGAAGTCAGCCAGGAAGCAGACCCACACACACACACACACTAACTACGGCCAGTCACTTTGTTTGTTTCAGATACAAACAATCATATATATCAGGTTCTTTCTCTTTAGTGGTGCTTGTAGGTGGATCTGTTACCTTTGGATAATGCTAAGCTAGCTGCTTCCCCCTCTCTAGTCTTTATGCTACGTTAAGCTAATTGACTACCGGCTGTCGTGTCCTACAGTTCAGAGGTCGTCGTCTAAATGTTCATTTGAATGATTTCTTCTTGTTGTGAGTGATCGTGTTCATATTTACATTTTAAATGTCATGTTAAATAAAGAAGTGATTACAGACTGCAGAGACACAAAAGCACACCTGGCTGACGGATGAACTCTGAGAGCTTCGTGCTGAAGTAACCGCAGATCATCGGTGACGTTTCTTTTCACTCGATGCAAATTGATCTTCACACGTCTTCCTCTGAATGAGTCAGGAGGAGCCACACCTGCACCTGTTCATCGGGGCATGTAAATGATCAGTAAGAGACTGGAGCTGCAGGGTTCTGATCAGCAGCTGTGTGTGTGTGTGTGTGTGTGTGTGTGTGTGTGTTACATTCATCAGAGGTGTTAATGGTGTGCTAAATGTGTCTGGGTTTTGTTTGTGGGCAGATGAGCTGATGAGATTGTTTGTCAAAGGTTTCTTTGTGCTGTTCTTTATTTGGGTCAAAGGTCATCCTTGAGCTTCCTCAGCAGTTACAGGCCCTATATACCTGCCTATCAGGAGGAGGGGGTCCCTCGTGATGCTGTCCGTTAACAATCAGAATCTGTAGTCATATAAAAGTGTGTGTGTGTGTGGGGGGGGGGGGGGGGGGGGTCTGAAGAGGCAGACAGGTTAGAAGGCCTGAGGCTGTGTTCGTCCTCTGAGCAGGTTAAATCACCTCTGCATACAAACAGCGTCCTCTCAGCGCTGCCTGAATGTAAAGGAGGATGAAGATGCTGATGATGTGTCTTTTGTTGGTGGGGGTGGGGGTGGAGGGTGGGGGGTTGTAGAGCGACAGACGGGGGGAGGGGAAAGCAAAGGCCGGAGAGGAAGAGGCAGACAGACGGACAGAGAGGGTTTATTGATCGGTGTCTTCCTGCTCAGTTGACTGTGATAAATTTAACTTCTACTAAAGGCCGATGCACCCCCCCCCCCGCCTCTTTGTCCTTCAGCTGTGCTCCTGCAGCAGATCTGGGATCAGATAGCAGGTGTTGCTACGTGCTAATGGATGCTCAGGGTGAATGTGTGGTGCTCGGGGTGGATCCCAGCGTGTGGATGGTCATGTAATGAGTTTGGTTGATTGATAATCACATGCTGGCTCATCCGTGCCCCCCCCGACTATGATGGAGGTCCCTCGCAGACGGAGACCTGAAGAGGATCACAGAGCGTTCCTCGTAGTGATGTAGGAGGTTTGGCTGTGCAGCCTCGTAGGTGTCAGTCGGTTAAACGTGCTCTTAAACCTTCAGGAGGAGCCGTGCACCCTCCCACGTGTTCATTAGTGTGTGTCGTCCTGAGCTGCTCTTCATCATCATGGTCTGCTTCAGCTGCTCCGTCCTGACAGAGCTCACTGACAGACACAAGCACAGGGCAGTGACAGGATGTGAGGCAGTGCAGTCGTCTGCAGACGGACTCAGCAGGTTTGTTTTGTTGGCTGAACAGATGCAGAAACTATCAGTGTGATTTAACTGGCAGGCGGCTGCAGACGCTCTCTGGCAGACATTCGACTGGTAAGATGCTTCTGTAAGCTGACAGTAACAATGGCCGCATTCCAGTTATATTTTTAATGTTGGCTCACATCCACACCTAAAGTAAAAGGACCCATTAATAACCAGCCAACGCTCCGAGCTCTGCAGCATCAGTCCACCAGTGTTTGACTTATTGTCATGACGTTTCTCAGACTTTAACTTCTTCTTAACATTTAAATTAGATCAGATTAAACAGCATTTTACCCACACATGCACAGTTTGCAGACAAACCAGCTTTTACACCGAACACTATGGCATGTGATTGATGTACACGTATGACCTGACAGACTGAAGTCTTAGCTGAGACTGCACAAAGAGTGATGCTCCAGGTAACACTAACCCAGATCATGTGGCTTCTCTTTAGCGTCACATTAAACAGAAGTTTGCAGACAGCAGCCTGCGGCCTGTGGGCTGTCTGTGTCCGCAGCGAGGATCATTCTGGTACCTGAAGTCGTTTAGTTTCAGAGCAGTAACACACACGTGTCGTCCTCAGACAGCTTTAGAGCAGTCCACCGGCGCCTCTCGATGGGATGTTTACTTTGTTTACAAGAAGAGTCGATATGAACGCCGGCGGGTGGTTACCAACACCTCAGCTTGAGTCCAGGAGTCGGGACGTTGTTGTTGATGTTTTCAGAAATGGTGGAGCAAAGTTTTTCAGTCTCATAAAGACGCACAAAGTTGTGTACGTTTGTTTTAAAGCTTTTTATTTCTCCCCCACAAACGTGGTTAGCATGCAGCGGTCTGTTCGGTTAGTTAAGGAAACCCATCAGAGGGGGTTAAAATAAGTGAAGTTTGACGTTTGCTAAAGGAGTTACCGTCCATGATCCCTGACCTGCACGTCAAGCGGACTACATCCGTCTCTTACCCTATCACCTGACCCCCCACATCCTGCAGGGCCGGGGCACGTCCTCTCATGCTCTGATGTTGCTCATGACGGGTCCATGAGCATGTGGGCTTTATGTAAATCAAAGTGCATTATTTTAATGAGACAGAGCAGCTGTTTCCTCACAGATCACCAAGCTGCTTCCACGTGTTCTGATGTAACCACAGAGAGGAGCTCGTCTGATGCTTCAGTGCTGAGAAACTCTCGTTGCTCCTCTGGCTGCTGTGAGCGTCTGTAATCCTCCGTGACTCACCGAGCGGAGCTCTGAGTCCAGCATGACCTGTATCATCACCGGCTGCACTGGAAAAACCCTCCTCTGTTCCTGTAGAAATGTTTGCTCTAAATTCGCCGCGCTGGTGCTCGGTGTTCGAGCTGTGTGTGAGACAGATCCACGCTTCACTTCCCAGCGCTCACAATGCTTCTGGAATCTTCTCTGAACTCTGTGAGGGAGCTGCTGCTGAGAGCGCTGTGGATAATTCATGGACCTCAGTGACTGACTGCATGACGGCAGCTTCAACCGCTCTCTGTTTTATCAACAGGCTCTCCTCGAGCGTGAACGCGCACACACACACACACACACAGCTCTGAGGAGTCTCCAGTGTGTGTGTGTGTGTGTGTGTGTGTGCCTCCTGCTGCAGGACGGGCCGCCTCTCTGGTTGTTTCGGGGGTCACAGAGAGACCTGTTTGATGGTAGCCGACATGTTTGATCCCTGCGTGCCATCAACCACCGGCCTGCTGCCTCACTGCCCTCACTGTTTCTGCTGTGCACACACTCTGATAAAGAGGAGCCAGAGAGTGAGACAGAGAGTGAGACAGAGAGTGAGACAGAGTGAGACACAAACATGTGGCAACAGCCTGTCAAACAGATTATTGTTAACTAGCTGGAAATGGAGAAATATCAGCCTGGCCTTTGGAGTGACGGAGAGGAAAGACGTTTGCATTCAAGTGTGTCTGCGAGGGCCTACGTGCAAGCGTTTGCATGTATGTGTGTTTCTATATGTGTGTGTGTGTGTGTGTGTGTGTGTGTGTGTGTGTCCCCTGAGGACTGACTCATCTCAGGTCTCAGTGAGCAGCAGGAAACAGGAAGAGGAAACAGTGACCACAGGGCCCCTCTGGAGTCGTTTCTCTCTGTGAGTGTGTGGATGCATTCAAATGTAGCTTCAGGTGTAACGAAGTGTAAAGTGTGACAAATATATATATATATATATATATATTTATATAGTTATATTTATACTCCAATCCTCTTCGTGCTGCAGGATTCAGAACCACCTCCCCCTGTGATGTATGGTAGCCTCGTGGGAACAACAACCCTGTCAGGAGACTTGTGTGTGTGTGTGTGTGTGTTTGTGTGTGCTGTGTGCTGTGTGTGTGTGTGTGTGTGTGTGTGAGACAGTAGTAGCACTGACTTCCTGAGCCCCTCTCTCTGTTGTCAGCCTGTATGCCTCCCTCTCTTCCTGCGACCGGGCCTCGGCCTCTGGAAGTGGAAACGAGTGTGTCAGTGTGACAAAGGGAAAGTCTGCGGACGTCACTCGAGGCAGGACGAGGAGTCAGAGCACGAGTGTTAGGTTTCAGAAACTACGATGTGAAACACGATGAAAAACTCATAATGTAACATCCCCCCCCCCCACACACTTCTTACCTACAACGGCTCTGATGCACGGCTGCATGCACAGAGAGGCACAGAGAGGCACAGAGAGGGCTCCAACTGGAAGACTGGAGCGGGAAATAATGTGAGGCTGTTTTTGGTTTACTGTCTGCAGGAGAGTGTGTGTGTGTGTGTGTGTGTGTGTGTGTGTGTGTGTGCGTGCGCGTGCGTGCGTGCGTGCGTGTGTGCGTGTGTGTGTGTGTGTGTGTGTGTGTGTGTGTGTGTGTGAGTGTGTGTGTGTGTGTGTGTGTGTGTGTGTGTGTGTGTGTGTGTGTGTGTGCGTGCGCGTGCGCGCGTGCGTGCGTGCGTGTGTGTGTGTGTGCGCGTGTGTGCGTGTGTGTGTGTGTGTGTGCGTGTGTTGATGCTTGCTCCCCACCAGTTCAAAGGCAGCCTCCCACAGAGTGTGCAGCCCATAAACCCTGCAGGTCGTCCTGCAGAGAGGAGCGGCTCCGAGGGGAGAAGTATGATGCTTCTGTGTTTACGTGTGTTACTATAATCATGACACAATCTTCAGTTAGACTGACACTTATATAACATGTTGTATTTCTGATGTGTCATACCTGCAGGCTCTGTGGTCCTGCCTGTGTTTGATTGACAGGCCTGAGCAGACAGAGCAGGTTAACAGTGATTGTGTCACAGCGGTCTCACTGTGTCTCTGCGTACTGAGGTTACCTGGCAGAGCAGACGTGCAGGTATTTATAGGCCTCTGCTGAGTCTGGGCAGCCGGAGAGCATGTGAAGCTGAGCCACCGTGGTCAGGATCAAAGACTACAAAGGCTCGAGTGCAGGTCTACACGCCCGCCCCCCCTCGCTGTCCTACTTTCTGACAGCTTTTTCTCTTCAGATTCAAAGTAAGCGCTCGGCTGAACAGCTGCACAGACCTGCAGCTTCCTGAGACACTGTACAGACTGTGAGTGCTCAACTGTTACAGACACATCTAAGAGAACACTAACTGTGATATTTAAACATATAGAGTATCTGTCTGTGAGAGTAATCTCTGCTCCCACAGCAGCGTGCACTGCCAGCTTTACTCTCGGAGCAGAGGCTGTTACAGCCTGATGATCAGAAACATGAAGGCCTCCAGCTGAATCTATCGTCGTGCTGATCCCTGATCTGATACGAGCTCACTGGATGGTGAAATCTTTTCAGACTGAAAGCTGGGACGCTCATTTTAATGTGAGGACAGGCAGAAGTCAGCTGCAGTGCTGAGGGATCATGTGTGTGGATGGAAGTCAAACAACGGACGACGACGGACTTCATCCAGGAGAGTTTGAGTCCTGTGACAGTCAGCAGAGAGTCGATAAGAAACAGAGAGTAGCTTCTGTAAAGAAAATGAAGGACAGTCTTTCTGAACTTAACCGGTAGGCGATCACCACATGTAGGTCAGGTGTGAACCTGCAGGTATGAGGACGTGTTTATATCAGCAGAGGCTCTGATTTAGGAAACACTTGTTTGGCTCATGTTGAAGCGTATGAACATCCATGTGGTGTATAGGTCGGAGGTCGTGTTGGAATAAGTGTATTAACACCTTCTTGTAGGAGGAGTCAGCTTCTCCTCTCTTCCAGCTCCAGAAGAAGACAGCCGACAGTTCAGCCTTGTTCCTGTGACAGACCACGGCCCAGATCTGTGCCTGACACCTCACTGACACTTAGACTATACAGTCCCATCAGAGACCCTGCAGTCCAAAGCTGACAGGCTGCTCCGTGTCAGTGACGGCAGATTAACTGCACAGTTTTCAGCTGCTGTTGATAATAAATCCGATTCTTCTCCTGGACACATAAAGACCTCCTCAGCGTGACTTCAAACGGAGGCTGTAACACATCGGTCTGCTCACCGACTGTACGAGCTTCATTTACATTCAGAGCAGAGTTTCCTTCAGCCACAGCTCTCCTCCATGTTTGTTTCTCCCTCTTCAGTCCACCTTCTCCTTGCTGTGAGCCTCGTCTCCCTCCAGCTCCTGCAGGTTTCATCTCAGAGACGGCAGAGGGAGATTTTATTCAGTGTCTCACACGTCGTTCAAACTTTGCTCTAAATGTTTGAGCCGGAGGCGGCGTGTGTCGTGTGTCGTGTGTGCAGCGAGCAGCGAGACTTCACACACACGTTTATGCTCCTCTGATGTCTCTGAGATGTTCGTCTGGAACATGACGATCCTGCAGGAGGATGAATGTGTGTCACGATGCCATTTCCAGATGCTTCCAGCTCTGACTGTGATGGAGGGGGGGCGGGGGTCTTCTCTGTGCAGCTTCAGAGAGGTGGAGGTGGAGTGGGTGTGCTGTCACTTACAGCGTGGGCATCTCTAATCTCCATCCTCCCACTCTGCCCAGAAACACAATCCACGTCACTGCAGCTCATCTGTGTCGCGTTATGTAACATCCAGAAATCACACGACTGAACATGTTCGAGCAGGAAGCCTCGATCCATCTGAGGAGCTGTGGTCTGACTGAGCAGACGCACACTGAACTATTCATGTCTGTCTGAATGAGTTCATATGAAGGAATCAAACAGGTCAGTCATGTGGACACAAACAGACGTGTCCTCGAACACACCACGTCCCTCTGTACAGCGTGTGTTCCTGCCTGTGCTCAGTGAAGGTTAAACCTGCTGCAGGAGAACGCATGATGAAGTAATGGAGGTGCTGATGGACAGCAGCGTGTAATAAATGTCATGGACGGAAACAGGAAGTCTTTATGAAACGATTGTTAATGTGTCTCTGAGAACAAAATCTATACCAGCAGATAATGTGTGAGATCCATGGCCGCTCACGTCTGCAGGAAAGTGTTAATCAATACTGATCTCTCCATCACGCCTGACGTGTAACAGAGGCCATCGGGTTCGTTGGTCTGTGCAGCTACCCTCATGTCCACGCTCACATCTGGATCTCATCAGGTGTCTTAATAACCTGAGGGTACGATAACAAGCTTCTAACTCCGTTTGCATCACGTGATCACATTCACTACAAACAGATGTGAGTGCATCATCACTGTAAGGACGTTCTGGTCCTTTTAAAGACAGCAGTGAGATCGGTGAGCCGTCGAGTCCCATCCCACTGAAACATCTTTGTCTGCTAGCTGCTAACATTAGCATGCTAACACAGCTACCCTAACATACATAATGTTTGAGTGTTTATCCTCTGCATGATGGACGATGTGTCTGCGTCTGCAGCCAGCGGAGACCTTCTGTCCTCTGTGTTCCTTATCTACAGTCTGACCTGAGAGAGTACGAGAGTGCGAGCGGAGAGACGACGTCTACAGACGGATGTTCTGCATAGACGCTGTTTATACAGATCGATACACAGCTCCACCGTCGTCCATTGATGGCTGATGTGTTCCTGCAGCTAAAGCCTCCTGACATCAGGTTATTAAATACTGCAACACACACATCTCGTCTCATCTCATTCTGCTGCTACATGCAGATATCTGTAGAGCCTCATGAGGGCTGAAGGAGGCTCGTGGAAGTCTTGAACAGAGTAAAGCTTGTTCACATGTTATGGTGTGCCTTGATGACCACATGTCATGGCCGCCACTTAAAAACTGTATGAGATGTTCACTTGAACGCTGTCGACCTCGTGGTGACGCTGGAGGACAAATCAAGGAAGGAAACACCAGAGTGAGGAGGCTCCTTCCTGTGGGGTCATGGGGTCAACACTGAAGACAAGTGATGATTCGCTGCTCAGGTGGCTGAAGAGGAGAACATCAACAGCAGGTCTGAGAGCGTGCACAATCTCTGCAGCCTCACACTTTACACACTACGTACAGGGAAAGCTGCTTCCTGCATCTGCACCAGGTGTAACTGGTGACAGGTGGATTCCTCTCATTTATAAATGATGCTGATACTGGGCCAAATGATGCAGGTCAAAGTGTAGGATGTGCATGAAGCAGAAGCAACATGATAGTGCTCTTCTGTGTCTCCTCCACTCTGAAGGACTCAACACAGCTCGTCCATGCTGCAGTGTGTCCTCCTGTGTTTCCGCTCAGCGTCTGCAAAGGAACAAAATGCTGCTCGAGTCAGATTTTACTACGAGATATTAAACTGTTCGAGCGAATCGTCACAGCTGCATGACTCACGTGCAGAGAGACACAAACAGTGCGTATTTAATTGTTCATGATTATAAAGGGAACTCCTCGGGGGATGCTAAGTGATGCTAACCCACTTACGCCATATAGATGTGACAGGCGGGCTCTTTGTGGCCGCAGCTTCAGCACACATCCAGAGGGGGAGCGTGTTTCTGCAGATTTCATCTGGTGGTGTTGTGTTCATGCACATCAGGATATCTCAGTGTTACCCAAACTTACATCAGAGTGAGAGCATCAGCGAGTGGACGCTCGGCTCGCTGCAGCTGTTTGATCTGATAATTAAACGAGCAGCTTCTCATGGATTAAGAATCCTTGTGAATCTTAACACAGCGGATCATAAACACGGCGGCTAATAAGAGCTAACACATGACCTGAGACTTGCAGCACGTTCCTCTGTTGCTCTGCGGGCTGTAATGTCTTTATGTTTACTCCTCCTCAGAGGCTGCTGATTTATGGCTGCGTCTCTCTGCTGGTTACGGCCGTGGTCAGCGCTGCGATCCGGCCGGTGGAGGAGGTGATAAAAAGGCTGACGTGTAAAGTAGCGTGATGAATAGCAGAGCGAGGAGCAGAGAGATGGATGACCTGCTGCAGCCTTTGTTTACCTGCAGACTCTGAGGCTGTAAATCAGACAGAACAGGCCAGAGACGCTGCGAGTCTGTGTGTGGACAGAGGAGGAGGACGTCTGAGCTGCTGGAGGTTATAAACGTGATGCTATGAGTTTACATTCGAGCTTAAGAAGTCCAACTGAGAGAGATCGCCGTTCCTCTCCGTTAGGTCCTGCTGAATGCTCCTCAGCCTGGTCCCCGAGCACCACAGACCTCCTGTCCCTACTGTTCTTCCAGCGACTTAATTACACTCACCTGCAGTCTCAGGTGTAAACCAGCTCCTGATGCTGCAGTGAAAGCAGAACTCTGATTTTAAACACGGGAACTGTCAGAATGAAAAAGAAGAATTATTCTCATAATGAGTTAGTTTGGTTCTGATCAGCAGAAATAAAACATGTTCATGTCAGCTGCTGGCTGCTTGTGTGGTTAGTGTTCTGTTTCTGTCAAACATGCAGCTAACATTTGTTTACCTGTTTTACCTGAGCTACATGAGCCACCTGAGCTACCTGAGCTACATGAGCTACCTGAGCTACATGAGCTACCTGAGCTACCTGAGCTACCTGAGCTACATGAGATACATGAGCTACCTGAGATACATGAGCTACCTGAGCTACCTGAGCTACATGAGCTACCTGAGCTACATGAGCTACCTGAGCTACCTGAGCTACATGAGCTACCTGAGCTACATGAGCTACCTGAGCTAGATGAGCTACATGAGCTACATGAGCCACCTGAGCTACCTGAGCTACATGAGCTACATGAGCTACATGAGCCACCTGAGCTACCTGAGCTACCTGAGCTACCTGAGCTACATGAGCTACCTTAGCTAACTGAGCTACATGAGCTACCTGAGCTACCTGAGCTACCTGAGCTACATGAGCTACCTTGGCTAACTGAGCTACATGAGCTACCTGAGCTACCTGAGCTACATGAGCTACCTGAGCTACCTGAGCTACATGAGCTACCTGAGCTAGATGAGATGAATGAGCTACCTGAGATACATGAGCTACCTGAGCTACCTGAGCTACCTGATCTACCTGAGCTACATGAGCTACATGAGCTACATGAGCTACCTGAGCTACATGAGCTACATGAGCTACATGAGCTACCTGAGCTACATGAGCTACCTGAGCTACCTGAGCTTCACTTTTGGTGCAGATTCTTACGAAGCCGATTCTCTGGATGTGAAATAAAAAAGAGATTTCGGAGTGAAGGTATGTGTTTGCACGGCTGGGATGGAACATGTCATATCCATTACTTTGCTATGATAATAAGTGTTTTTATATTTCTACCTTTGAGGTGAACTGACCGTTAAACTTCGTTTGCATGGTTTAAACTGATCTGTCCCAACAGATCAATGCTAATGACAGCTATCGATCAGGAGCCCCTTCACACTGCCAGTTCAAGGCGGGATGGTTACGCGTCTGTTCGTCCTCGTCTTTCATGTAAAAGGAACGGAGACTGAAGTCGCCATCAGAGGCGGTAACAGAAGAGAAACGAGAAACGGCGTCTGTGTAAACGGCAGAGCCAGCAGGGCGGAGCGGCGCCGTGCGTGTGTGTGTTTGAGGCACGCGCTGTCTGTTTACACCTCGCGCACGTTTTGCTTGGTCCGGTGTAAAATGACGGCGGAGCTTTGTTGCGGCGCTGAGGAGGAACCGCAGAGTGAAACGGGCCTGTGATAACTTTGTCCTGGAGCTCGTACAGCAGATAAAGATGATCACTTTCAGTATCTGACCCGTGTGCAGCATTCAGGTCCTTCAGGTGCTGCACAGCCAACAATCATGCTGCCCAGAGGCGGTCACACCGTGGACAGTTGATCCCTGGTTATTACGTCAGATCTAGTGCATCAGTGGTGTGAACTATATGAACTTTCTGTCATGTTATTTTATGCAGGAAGAACAAAATACCAACTTTGACATGTGGTACAAACATGCTGTAATAAATCTGTGACGGGGCTTTTCAATCAAACAAAGTGTTCCAGAGATAAATCCTGCTTGTCTCCAGTTCTTCCTCTGACCAGTGAGCTTGTGCAGATGTGAGGCTCTGTTTCCTCTGTGCATCACACTGAGGGGACAAAAGTACCACGAGTAACAGACGGACACTTTCCCATCAACACTTTGAGTTTACTCGTGTTCCTGTGTGAAAGCAGCTCTCAGTTACTTCTGTCCTCTCTCGATGTGACGCTGTAGAAGTTTGCCCTGATGTGGTCGTGTGGTGGTCCCCTCTCGTTAAAGAGCAGGTCCCTCAGGTTCAGTCTAACAGGGAAGTCCGGGGGTCTGACAGCAGATGAAAGACTCAGGAGAGTCTGAGGAATGTCCAGATGGTTTTCACTACCCGCCTCAGGACCAGTTTCCAGCTCACAGGGCCCACTCAGCGAGCTCAAACACTACGCTGTGCTTTTAGGGCGTCTTTTAACTCTCAGCTCCACAAATGAGTCTACAAGGAGCTGAACCCTGCAGCTTTTATCCTGATAACTTTACTACAGCAGCTGTTTGATGGACTCTAAAAATCAGAGTTTATATTGTGGACTGAACGCTCCTCTGGGAAACGCTTCTGTTGCCTGTTCGCTTCGTTTCAGCGTCAGTCAGCTGCAGATCCAGTTTCAGGGACGAGGAGAGAGAGGGTCATGTCAGCGTGATGAAACAAAGGAGATGTGTTGTAGACGGGTGTTGGAGTGGGCGGAGAGATGAGGTTATGTCTTTAACTCGACGCTACAGAGGATTCAATGATGAAAACAGCAGGACACGAAGAGAGAAGCTGTGAGAGACTCAGGCTATCTCTGAGAGCAGGATCATCATCCTGACCGTCTGTGATGACGACATGATGCCACAGTCACAGAGCTGCTCTGAGTTTGTGAGCACTGAAGCCTTCATCACGCTGTGAGACAAAGCTGAGGAAGAACATCCATAAAATCACTATTACTAACCGACCTGCAGCTTTATCAGCAGCTCTATAACTTTCTACTGAACCCTCCTGGACTCGTGCTGCCGGCTGCTCGTGCAGCGTGACACAGATGCAAACAAGCTACGAAGGGAACATCACATGTCCTTACCTGCTCCGTGCAACAGCTAACATGCTAACTGTAGCTCGTTTGAAGAGCTGCACGGCCTGTTTACATTCTTGCCAGGTTTGCAGGCTGCATTTCATTATCAGAGAGAGAAATGAGAAGACACACTAACAACCACCTCCTCCCCTCCTCTGCTGCATCACCTGTATCAGGACCAGTTTGTGCTGCTGCACTTTGTTGACTGTAAAATGAGTCTTTGTAAAGAAATCAAAA
>NW_027211691.1:500000-567500 GCF_022749685.1 Semicossyphus pulcher
CCTTCATGGTCCGTCTCATGTACGGGGGTGAGACACCCTGAAGCTAACATCTGATCCCTGCTCACTCTCACTCACTGGACTCATGTTCCTCCACCTCAGGAACCTTTGGAGGAGTTCCTTCACAGAGACTTTAACAGAGTTAGGGTTAGGGTAAACAGGAAACAGCAGGAAGGCTTACAGCACAAAACCTTCTGATTGGTCAAGAACTCACAGCATTGTTTTTAATGTTCGTGTCATGTAAAGGAGCCTTCACACATTACACACACGTTACACACACGTTACACACACGTTACACACACACGTTACACACACATGTTACACACACATTACACACACGTTACACACACGTTACACACACGTTACACACACACGTTACACACACGTTACACACACACGTTACACACACATGTTACACACACACGTTACACACACACACGTTACACACACATTACACACACGTTACACACACACGTTACACACACGTTACACACATGTTACACACACACGTTACACACACATTACACACACGTTACACACACACGTTACACACACGTTACACACACGTTACACACACACGTTACACACACGTTACACACATGTTACACACACACGTTACACACACATGTTACACACACATTACACACACGTTACACACACGTTACACCCCCTTTACACACACGTTACACACACACGTTACACACACGTTACACACACACGTTACACACACATGTTACACACACACGTTACACACACACACGTTACACACACATTACACACACGTTACACACACACGTTACACACACGTTACACACACACACACACACACGTTACACATAAGTTACACACACACACACACACACGTTACACACACATGTTACACACACACGTTACACACACATGTTACACACACATTACACACACGTTACACACACGTTACACACACACGTTACACACACATGTTACACACACATTACACACACATGTTACACACACGTTACACACACGTTACACACACGTTACACACACACGTTACACACACGTTACACACACACACGTTACACACACATGTTACACACACACGTTACACACACACACGTTACACACACATTACACACACGTTACACACACACGTTACACACACGTTACACACACACACACACACGTTAAACATAAGTTACACACACACACACACACACACGTTACACACACATTACACACACGTTACACACACACGTTACACACACGTTACACACACACACGTTAAACATACGTTACACACGTTACACACACACGTTACACACACACGTTACACATACGTTACACACATACATTACACCCACATTACACACACGTTACACACACACGTTACACACACACGTTACACGCATGTTACACACACGTTACACACACACCTTACACACCCACATTACACACACGTTACACACGTTACACACCCACATTACACACACGTTACACACACACATTTCACTCACATTACACACACGTTACACACACACGTTACACGCATGTTACACACACGTTACACACACACATTACACACACGTTAAACACACGTTGAACACACACCTTACACACCCACATTACACACACGTTACACACGTTACACACACACATTTCACTCACATTACACACACGTTACACACACACACACACACACGTTACACACACACACACACACGTTACACACACGTTACACACACACACACCCGTTACACACACACGTTACACACACACACACGTTACACACACACGTTACACACACACCTTACACACACACGTTACACACGCGTTACACACGTTACACACACGTTACACACACACGTTACACACACGTTACACACAGCTCTGTGTCCTCTCTGAGAAGGACGACTCAGACTACGTGCTGAGGAGCTGATCACTTTGAATGTCAATATCACAGAAACCTGATGCACACATAGACGTGTTCACTAACCTCCATCGTCCTCATGCATTCACCGACGCAGCCAGGGAGTCCTCTGGTTACATCTGACGGTACCATTCTTTAATGTGATCAGTTTGACCTTTTGACCTGAGCTTGTGGTGTTTAAAGGGAGCTCAATGTTTGGACTTTAAATCGTTCCTTATTTAAAGCTCATGTAAACTGAGTTATGAGGACAATATTGATCTGAAAAATGTGGCCTGTGTTTGCTGCAGCCTCGTTAAAAACCTGATCATTACTGTGTGATCACACTGAGGGTCTGATTGCATATTGATTACAAAATGAACGTTTCTGTGTGCAGTGTGTTATCTGTGAGTTTCTATGATCCAACGCTGCTTCAGCTGAAGTTTGAGATTATGATGATTTAAAACCCGAAAGCTGCAATTTCTGACTTTAACGTGTCGATCAGTGAAGAACTAAACACACACACACGCGCACACACACACACACACACACACACACACACTACTCGTCTCCCTTTCATCCTTGCAGACACATCCCTCATCCTCTAATCGCTCTGCTGTGAATCATTAGCTCAGCGCAGCAGCAGGTTTATTAGCCTCCATCAGAGGGCCATCACCTCTGTGTGTGTCTGTGTGTGTGTGTCCTCTGATTTACGTGCAAACACTGGACACAGACCTGACGCGTGACCTTTGAGCCCATAACGTAAGCTAGCGGTCTGTAGCGTGCTTGGGTTTGTCTGATGACACAGCTGCTAAATGCAGCGTTCAGGAACAGCGTCGGCGTTGCAGTCAGTGCGCGTGACGCTGAATCATCGAGTGTTTCGAACTCTTTCTGTAGAAATCATTTCTATTTCTATTCTGCTGACCGACGATCACATGACCTCTGATTCTCTCTGTGGATGTTTCTATTGATCGTTACGACTGCTGATGTAAAATCTGAGTGTTCACAAACTCTCCCTGACTGTGTGCAGATGGTCCGCTCTGCTGCGTGTGTGTGTGTGTGTGTGTGTGTGTGTGTGTGTGTGTGTGTGTGTGTGTGTGAGTGTGTGTGTGTGTGTGTGTGTGTGTGTGTGTGTGTGTGTGTGTGTGTATGTGTGTGTGTGTGTGTGAGTGTGTGTGTGTGTGTGTGTGTGACTCATTCTGTACTCAGTGAAGCCAAAAAGAACAGAAACACATCTCGTCCTCTAACGTCGCTGCCAGCTCGGGCTGGAGATCCTCCAGAGCTGCGTTGTGATTCTCGTGGACAGTTTGTTCGAGCCAGCTGGCCTCCGCACGTCCACGCCTTCTTTATTATCAGAGCCAGAACTCTTTACTGTCTGATAACTGAGCGAGGATCAATAACTAGAAGGAGGAGGATTAGCTGTGGGTTGTAGAAGATGCCCTGAAGTGTCTGTTTGATGGTTTCTTCTTCGTAATCCTGTGTGTGCGTGGTGTGTGGAGCTGAGGGTGGTGTTTTCACAGCACTAAATCTGTTGGTGTTACTTTTGGTTCCTGTTTCTAATTTAATGAAATGTGTGTATTAAACAGCAACTCTTTGCACGCTTACATAAACTCAGAGGACAAGTTTTACAGATATTATAGGTTCACTTTCACCTCCAGTAAACTGAACAAGAAGCACTTTTCATTCATCAGATCAAAACGTTTCTGAATTATCAGTTGGCTCAAAACAAGCGAAACATCGTGTTTAATCCTGATGACTTGTTCTCACTGTGACGCTGCATGGGACAGAGAAATAAAGAAACTATAAGAGACACATTCACTGTACAGAATGAGTAAGTTACATTATAGAGCAGAGAGTTCAAAGGTCGACAGTATAGAGAAGAAGAAACAAACAGACGGTTCAGAGCTCAGGACACGACCTAAAGACGAGCTTTAATGTGACACATGGAGTCTGATGTGTATGTGTAACATACTATCACAATCCTGTTTGCCTACATTACCCACAGTTCAACTTGACCTCTGACCCTTTAGGTGGAGAGTCCTGTGGGTTATGCTAGCAGCTAATGTAGCCTTGAGCAGCTAGCTTGCAGCAGAGATGGTCTGTGAGCTCCTCCAGCTTTCTGCCTCGCCTCAAGCCGACTCAAGTGACATCACTTGAGGACTTGAATGGAGCCTCACACAGCTCCCTCTGCAGACACTCACTACTTTACTTCACATGTACATTATTACTCCTCACACCTGTGGACGTGGTGGGTGCTCGCGCTGCCTCTCAGGCACAGTCAGGCTGCTTTAGTGCTGTGAAGGTGGAGGTTGTTGTTGGTGCTGTTCGTCCTGATGGAGCACCTGCTGACACCACTCAGGGCTGCAGACAACCAATCAGCTCTCTGACTTCTTGTGTTTATTTGTTGTCCTGACTTACCTGCAGGTCTGCAGCACGAGCACACCTGTGATGTGTGACCAGACGCAGCTCCGCGTCGGTCCTCCCTCTGCTCAGCTTCATGTTTGATCACAGCTGATGAACTCGTGCTTATGAACGCTCTGCGGCCTGCTTGTGTCTCTGTGACGATCAGTCAGGCTGTCTGTCGCTCTGTGTGAGCGATGTGATGCAGTGTGATTGATTACAAGTGGTGTGATTGATCAGCATCAGTCCTGTTATCTAACTGAGACTCTGCTGGTTAGAAACACTTTAAAGAGCTCAGTGAGCATGTGTGTGAACACGATGTCAGTAGAAACGTGCGTGTGTGTGTGCGTGTGTGTGTGCGTGTTTGTGTTTGTTATGTGTGCGTGTGTGTGTGTGTGTGTGTGTGTGTGTGCGTGTTTGTGTTTGTTGTGTGTGTGTGTGTGTGTGTGTGTGTGTGCGTGTGTGTGTGTGTGTGTTTGTGTGTGTCCGGTGGGGGATGGACGGTCTGTTGTGTGATCAGTATTGATCTCTCAGAGCTTCTGCTTTAGGCCTGTTGTGTCTGTGTTACATCTCTGACATGTGTGTGTGTGTGTGTGTGTGTGTGTGTGTGGAGGCCACTGTGCAGCCATGAGTTATAACATGTGTGTGTTGTGTCAGTGTGTATATGACCACTGAAACACACGTGTTGCCTCTGTGTCCGTGCTGTGAACGATCAGATCTCCCTGCAGGACTAACGCGTATCGCTCCTGCAGCAGGTGATCGTTAGTCACACAGTTCACATGACTGAGGGTCAAGGACACGGCAGCTCTGCGCACGGCAGCGTGAAATTACACGTCATACTAACAGCAGACAGAGCGCACGCTTAACTTCACAGCACAATCAATTACTGATCAATTACTGATCACTTCATGTGACGCCGCTCGCTGTGTGCACAGACTCGTTCTTCTTCTGTGGTATAAAGAGCCTCTCATCTCTCAGTGGTTCTACATACTTTTAATCGAGCTGCTTTCTGCAGTCATTTATTGATTGTTGAGACGCCGACACGAAGCCAACACGCTGCCCGACGCGATGTCCTCTAACGTCCATTTTGTCCACGACTTAAAGATTGTCAGTCAGCAAGGAAAGAAAACAGAATATATTCACATTTAAATATCTTTTTACTCAAAGTAAAACCTGGTGATCGATGATCAGGACTGTTGGTTGTTTATTTCATGGTTAAATAATTGATCCATCGTTGCTCTGATTAGTGAACGTTCAGATTTTAGGAGCAGAAACAATAAAAGTCCTCATGAGGATGTTAAAACACAAAGACACATTTTTCTTCTTTAAATAAAATCACTTCAGTCAAAGTGCTGACTGACTGACTGTGTGTGTGTGCGTGTAATTACACAAACATGAAGTACACAGGAACAGGAAGTGTCAGCAGCAGTGTTGGAGTGCTTGTGTCTGCTGCCCTCTGGTGGCTCCTCTCAGTGTCGCAGCGCTGCAGGCTGAGTGTTGTTAAAGAGATGTGCCAACACCAGCTCCCACAGAGACACTCACAGAGACACTCACAGAGACACTCACAGAGACACTCACAGAGACACTCACAGAGCGTCATTTGGTCCCGTCATGAGGAAACGTTCAGAGGCAGACACTCGTTCAGATATAAAACCTGTGCGATGAGGTGACGTTTGATCAGTCACAAACATCTGCCAACTTCAGATACACCAGTCACATGTAACATTCGGTTTGCTGTGATTGGCTGGAAACATCACAGATGTTCATTATTTACTGGATGTTTGTACCAAAAGGATGAAAAGCAGTGATCAGTGTCTCACGTGTCTCTTTGCAGGCTGAATGTGTTTGTCAATAATATGAATATCAATCAATCAATGAACTCTTTGTTCTCGTTGCAGGTCATGGACACTCTGTCTAAACTGTCCCACACAGTCACCGCACAGCAAACTGGAATCAGGTAAGCTGGAGTGACACTACACCTGCAGTATGATGCATTCATATTTATAAAGATATTGATCATGTTATAATGACATGATGTGATCTGCACCCTCTCCCCTGCTGCTCTGTTCCTCTCTGAAGGCCGTTTCCCTCGGAGGAGAGTGTCGAGGACGAGGACATCTACAACCACCTGGAGGACCTCATAGAGTACGTCACGACTCGTTAATCACAGACGACGTTACGTCCCCGGGTGTCGCCTGGAAGGCAGTTCTTTAAACTCTGCAGACTCTGATGATGTGTGGCCTCAATCATTTACTCAGGAGCTGCGTATGAAGAAAATTACATCAAAAATGTTCCTTAGAAAAACAGCTTAATTCATTTTGGTTCAAAGAGTCGTTATTTGAAAGAAGAGAAGCATCCTGTCAGGCTCTAATGTGTCACACGAAGAGACAACCTGTGTCCTTTAACACGGACCTCACAGGACATTACATCACATCACAGCCAGTTACTGCAGCTTAGCAGCCGTGCTAACATGACTCAGAGCTCAGGTGTGATTTCATATCTGTACATTAGAACCACACGTGCTCAGAGAGCGTGACGGAGACGCTCTCAGGAGAGACTCAAACACAGAACATGTGAAGGACTCATAATAAAGAGAGTGCAGCTTTAAAAGGCTGAAGAAGGTGAGATTAAAGAGACGATGTTTGAAAATGAACATCAGTTTTAAGGAGCGTCCACAGCTTCCCACAGCTCCTGTAGCTCAGTAACATGAGATCTCTCACCACAGGCAGCATGTCAACATGGAGGACGCCATTAAAAATATGAGGTCAAGTTTGCTTCTAAAAAAGTGTCGTCTGACAGTGGTTCAGTTTTCAGCGTCCATTCTCAGCAGCAGGTCTTATTGTAGGATTTCAAAGCACAGCAGGAGAATGTTTGCTCCTTCAGCTGCACAAGAAGCCTGAAAACACCTGCTAACAAGCTAACAGTAGCATCTGATCATTCAGTGATCTACGAGAAGCTCGTCATGCTGGGTCAACACTGCACTGTTGTTCCTACAAGGAAGACAGAGACGCACCAGTTCTCTTTTACTGTGAATGGTTGAAACATTTAACGTTTATAATCTAAACACCTGCAGATATAATGTGAATAATAACATGAAATAAGGGACATAATATCATTCATTTAATATATTTCATTCTATTCTTTGTAAACATTTCATCATCTCTGTTGCAACGTGTCGCAGTGCTTCCTTCTGTGTGTTTGATCTCAGCTCCCTCAGAGGTGTTTCACATCTGAGACATTTAGACCCAAACATGTGACCCAGGTTTCACCTTTCACCTCCGTTCTTCTCTCTAATACACCTGCATGTCCTTCTCCATGTATGAGCACCTTCACGTCTTGTTTCTCTCCTCTTGAGCACATTTGGTTCTGAGGTTCACATAAACACAGAAGAGCTCTGAGTCACGTCATGTTAGCACAGATGCTAAGGTAGCGTCAGTAATTGGCTCAGATGAGAGCAGTGAGAACAGGCCTGTGGTGTGTGTGTGTGTGTGTGTGTGTGTGTGTGTGTGTGTGAGCCTCTTTCACAGCCATGGATTAAGTGTTGTCCCTGACTAACAGGATTGTCAGTATCGTATTTAAATCCACTTTGTGTGAGTCTGTCCTCTGTTTTCATGAGGAGTCAAACATTAACCCTTCAGTCACACAGCACTGATGTACCATAATGTTATAACAGTGTGTTTCTATGTGATATTAATGTGCTGGTATTGTGTGTGCTGCAGTGAGGAGGGCGTGGAGGACGAGGAGGACCTGTATGACTGCGTGTACGATGATGAAGATGGAGGAGAGATCTACGAGGACCTGATGAAGACTGAAGCCATCCCTCCTCCGGTCGGTCCTCCGCTGACTCCACCCACACCTTCACTGCACCTTGTTAACACACACGCACGCACACACACGCACGCACACACACATCTTATTTAGTCAACATCTGAATAAAGACATTCCTTTTCTCACCTGTAGATTGATGAACAGATTGATACCAGCCTCATGCCTGTAAGTGATGAAGTTAGAGCAGATGATTAGCTTAGCTTAGCATGAAGGCAGGATGATAGCATGACTCTAGACCAAAGTAACCAAACCAACGCTTACTAATAAACACATTAGTTAAATCTGTACCACAGCTGACGTTGTGGTTATGTTGGCGTGATGTTATGTCGGGTTCTTCCTTGGCCAGGTGCAGCAACTTCCTGGAGTCTTCTTGTCTCAGGCAGCCACAAAGATAACCCACATTACACCTGTGATTTCTACACAAAGCTCCACATCTGTATCTGTGATCAGAGCCAAAACAAAGCTATTTAATACAATCGTCTGAGGAGTGATAATTCACTTGAAGCTTTACAACTCTCCTGACGTCCTCAGGTCACATCAGACACGGTCAAACCAAACTCCATTCAAAAAACGAGCATTTTAAAGCTGTTTGCTCGTCTTGCAGACAGACCTGACTTTACATATTATACACAGTTTTATACATTTGATCTGTTTGTTGGTTCAAAGTGAAGTTTTTCTCCTCCTCATTCAGGTGTTACTCACATTATAAAAGCCTTGTTCAGAAACAGAAGCCTCACAGGGCTGAACGATGATGACACACAAAGTTTTGTGTTACATTTAAATTACAGCCTTAAGTAGCAAATCTGCAGCACAACAACATTTCTGTTTTAATTTTTATATTTTGTAAAGTCACACATGTTGCTCCTCTCAGGTCGGCCGTGATGCCACCTCAATAAACTCAGACTGTCCAGTCTCAGACGGTCACTGTCGTCTAGCAGAACATCCAGCAGACAGCAGCTGGTTCAAGACTCAACAGTTTGTCTGCCCACAGCCTTGACACACACTAACAGTCGTGTGTGTGTGTGTGTGTGTGTGTGTGTGTGTGTGTGTGTGTGTGTGTGTGTGTGCAGGCCTTCCAGAAGCAGGCAGAGACTGACATCAGGAGCTGCTGTTTAACAGAGATCAAGCAGACGGAGGAGAAATACACCGAGACCCTGGAGTCTATAGAGAAGGTACTCACACACACACACACACACACACACACACACACACACACATAAAAAAACTTTAATGTAACTAGACTTTAACTATCCAGGGCTCAGCTGTTCACCAGCTGTTCACAGGTAATCTGATCAGATTAGGGCGATGGATCGATTGGAGCGGATTGGCTCCTGAGAGCGGGTCGTTTAAGGGTTCTGAAATCTGATCAGGTCAACCACTTTGGGTTTTAGTGACGTCAACAATAAGGCTGTCAAAAATAAAGTAATCCACCGAACATGAACATTTAAAGCAGCTTCCTGTTGTGTGGATTTGGCGCCCCCTGTGGACAAAGTATGTAGTGTGTAATCCATTCAGAGCTCTGGTAATCTATATTCACATTCAGATTAAACTCAGAATAACGTGCAGTCTGAGTGAGACTCAGAGGATGGAGACTGAACGTTTAAGAACTGTGCAGTGAGAGTCGCAGCACTAGAATCAATGTAGCGTCCTTATCACATGAAGTGAGAGACACTGAACGTGTTTCAGAGTTTAATGGAGAAAATAATGAGTTTAGTAACAGATGTGAGCTCCCAGAGAGAGAATATATTTATGTTTGAAATGAGCAGAGTGTAATAAGTGATCGCAGCAGTGCTGAGAGCGAGGAGCTGTGTTCTCCTCCTGACCTGCCCTCCTCCTCCCTCTCCTCCCTCTCCTCCCTCTCCTCCCTCTCCCTCTCCTCCTCCTCCTCCTCCTCCTCCTCCTCCTCCTCCTCCTCCTCCTCCTCAGCCTCCCGTCCTCTCCTTCCTGTTCTCGCTCACACTGTAAAACCTCTCTGTTTATTTCCCAGCGGAGCGTCTGAGCTCATGACTTTGGATATGAAGTGTTTGTGGAGTTTAGTTTGTGCTCGTTGCTCCTGTGAGAGGCGGAGGTGACTGAGCACAGAGAGGAAATCATTAAATGTGAAAATGAGATTATTGTGGTGACCCAGACGCTCCGCCGTGTTTCTGCTGACTGCAGCTCGTTTTAACTCGGCTCTGTGATATGAGAGCTTCTCTTAAAAGGACTTTCTCTCTCTGACTCCAGGGGGCGAGCTACACTTACCTCTCTCTCTCTCTCTCTCTCTCTCTCTGTCTCTTAGCACTTCATGACGCCCCTCACCATGTTTCTAACCATGGCCGAGATGGAGGAGATGTTTGTGAATATCCCGGTAAGTCTCTGGATGTACAGTGTCATGTGACACACAGGGGTCAACACGGGGTCAACACAGGGTCACACTGCTCTTTATGAGGGTGCTTTTGTTTTGTACCTTGTAGTGTGTTAGCATGCAAACTGTAGCTCATTATAACTAAACAAAGAACACATTAACAGTGTGAGGATGACGCTGAATGAGAATCACTGTAATCATTACAAACTCTCAATGTCTGCATCAAACTCACTGCCAACCATTGAGCCAGACGTGAGCATCGCTGAGCAGAGAGACAGATGGAGTCAGTGTTAAGATTAGCTGCTGTTGTTCTGTGAAGGAGCTCAGACAGTTTTAAAGGGTTACATTTATATTGAGTCATAGAAAAATGAAGGAACTAAAGATGAAGATAACTGTCAGATAACCCCCACATGGAGGAGACATACATGTGATGTAGATCAAGATTAAAGGATGTTTGTTGTTGCGTTTCAGGATCTGGTTAAAGTTCATAAATGTTTGCTGCTGGAGATCCAGGAGTCAGTCCACCACCGGAGCGCCCAGAACCTCTACCAGATCTTCATCACCTTCAAGGAGAGGTACGCTTTGTCTGTCAGTGTCTGCATACGTCCTTCATTTATTGTAAGAGCGTCACAGACACATTATAAACATACATTATAAACATACATTATAAACCATATGTACAGTATAACTCAGCTTTGTTCAAGTATCTCTCAACTCCAGTTACCTCACTGAAGTCCTTTGAAGTGTCAGATACTGTCTTTATAGTTGCTTCCTCCCTCTGTCTTCATGTGTTCATGTGTTCATGTGTTCATGTGTTCACGTGTTCACGTGTCCATGTGTTGATGTGTTGATGTCTTCATGTGTTCATGTCGTCATGTCTTCGTGTGTTGATGTGTTGATGTGTTGATGTGTTCAGGTCTTCATGTCGTCATGTCCTTCATGTGTTCATGTGTTCACGTGTTCATGTGTTCACATGTTCATGTGTTGATGTCGTCATGTGTCCATGTTGTCATGTCTTCGTGTGTTGATGTGTTGATGTATTGATGTATTAATGTATTCATGTGTTGATGTCTTCATGTGTTCATGTGTTCATGTGTTCATGTCTTCGTGTCTTCATGTCTTCATGTCGTCATGTTGTCATGTGTTCATGTATTCATGTATTCATGTCGTCATGTGTTCATGTCTTTATGTCGTCATGTCGTCATGTCTTCATGTATTCATGTATTCATGTCGTCATGTGTTCATGTGTTCATGTGTTCATGTCGTCATGTCTTCATGTGTTCGTGTGTTCGTGTGTTGATGTCGTCATGTGTTGATGTGTTGATGTGTTGATGTCTTCATGTCTTCATGTCGTCATGTCGTCATGTCTTCATGTGTTCATGTGTTCATGTCGTCATGTCTTCATGTGTTCGTGTATTCATGTATTCATGTGTTCATGTGTTGATGTCTTCATGTCTTCATGTGTTCACATGTTCATGTGTTGATGTCGTCATGTGTTCATGTGTTCATGTGTTCATGTCGTCATGTCTTCATGTGTTCGTGTGTTCGTGTGTTGATGTCGTCATGTGTTGATGTGTTGATGTCTTCATGTCTTCATGTCTTCATGTCGTCATGTCTTCATGTGTTCATGTGTTCATGTCGTCATGTCTTCATGTGTTCTTGTATTCATGTATTCATGTGTTCATGTGTTGATGTCTTCATGTCTTCATGTGTTCACATGTTCATGTGTTGATGTCGTCATGTGTCCATGTTGTCATGTATTCGTGTGTTGATGTGTTGATGTATTGATGTATTAATGTATTCATGTGTTGATGTCTTCATGTCTTCATGTGCTCATGTGCTCATGTCTTCATGTGTTCATGTGTTCGTGTGTTGATGTCGTCGTGTGTCCATGTGTTCATGTGTTCGTGTGTTCGTGTGTTAATGTCGTCATGTGTCCATGTGTTCATGTGTTCGTGTGTTGATGTCATCATGTGTTCATGTGTTGATGTTTTGATGTCGTCATGTGTTCATGTGTTCATGTCGTCATGTGTTCATGTGTTCATGTGTTCATGTCGTCATGTGTTCATGTCTTCATGTGTTCATGTATTCATGTGTTCATGTCGTCATGTGTTCATGTGTTCATGTCGTCATGTCGTCATGTCTTCATGTGTTCATGTGTTCGTGTGTTGATGTCGTCATGTGTTGATGTGTTGATGTCGTCATGTGTTCATGTGTTCATGTCTTTGTGTATTCATGTGTTCATGTGTTGATGTCGTCATGTCGTCATGTCGTCATGTCTTCGTGTCTTCATGTGTTCATGTCGTCATGTGTTCATGTCGTCATGTCTTCGTGTCTTCATGTCTTTGTGTCTTCATGTCTTCATGTGTTCATGTCGTCATGTGTTCATGTCGTCATGTCTTCGTGTCTTCATGTGTTCATGTCGTCATGTGTTCATGTCTTTGTGTCTTCATGTGTTCATGTGTTCATGTGTTCATGTCTTCGTGTCTTCATGTGTTCATGTCTTCATGTGTTCATGTCTTCGTGTCTTCATGTGTTCATGTCTTCATGTGTTCATGTGTTCATGTGTTCATGTCGTCATGTCTTCATGTGTTCATGTCTTTGTGTCTTCATGTGTTCATGTGTTCATGTCTTCGTGTCTTCATGTGTTCATGTCTTCATGTGTTCATGTCTTCATGTGTTCATGTGTTCATGTGTTCATGTCGTCATGTCTTCGTGTCTTCATGTGTTCATGTGTTCATGTGTTCATGTCGTCATGTCTTCGTGTCTTCATGTCTTTGTGTCTTCATGTCTTCATGTGTTCATGTCGTCATGTGTTCATGTCGTCATGTCGTCGTGTCTTCGTGTCTTCATGTGTTCATGTCGTCATGTGTTCATGTCTTTGTGTCTTCATGTGTTCATGTGTTCATGTGTTCATGTGTTCATGTCTTCGTGTCTTCATGTGTTCATGTCTTCATGTGTTCATGTGTTCATGTGTTCATGTCGTCATGTGTTCATGTGTCCATGTGTTTATGTGTTAATGTCGTCATGTGTCCATGTGTTCATGTGTTCATGTGTGCTTTGTGTCTCAGGTTGTTGATCTACGGTAAATACTGCAGCCATGTGGAGACCGCCATCGCCACGCTGGACTACATCTGTAAAGACAGAGAGGACGTCCGCATGAAGCTCGAGGTAACACAGGTTACAGTGACAGTTAATGATTGGTCAGAGCCACTAGGGTTCATTTGGCAACACCTGAGAGCGCCCTCCAGTGTGCACCTGAGGCACTGCAGGGGAGGACGCTCTCATAACTCACCACTTCAGACTTCTGCTGTCTCTGGACTCATTTGTAGAACATGAGGAAAAGTTGACCTGCATGTACTCTTTGCTTTTAACCCTTTATGCACATCCAGCACTTTGTTTCTTTGGTTTTATTTTCTTTATAGAGAAAGTTATAATCAATAAATGATGTATTGATTTCCTTTGTTGTTTTCTTACAGGAGTGTTCAAAGAGAGCAAACTATGGAAAGTTCACTCTGAGGGATCTGCTGGTGGTTCCTATGCAGAGAGTGTTAAAGTATCCCCTCCTCCTGCAGGTAAAGTTCTTTAACCTTCTGTCTCTACTGTCTCTAATGTCTCCACTGTCTCTACTGTCTCTACTGTCTCTACTGTCTCCACTGTCTCTACTGTCTCTACTGTCTCCACTGTCTCCACTGTCTCTACTGTCTCTACTGTCTCCACTGTCTCTACTGTCTCTACTGTCTCCACTGTCTCTACTGTCTCTACTGTCTCCACTGTCTCCACTGTCTCTACTGTCTCTACTGTCTCCACTGTCTCTACTGTCTCCACTGTCTCCACTGTCTCTACTGTCTCCACTGTCTCTACTGTCTCTACTTTTTATGTTCAAGTCATGAGGTGAACATATCAGCCTTCCAATCAGCTCTCTGATCGTTAGAAACAGGTAACCTAGGTAACTCAGAGAGGAAAGGCCTTATTTTTCTGCACAGATCCATCAGAGGCTCCATCATCACTGATCAGACTCTATGAGCGTTAACACTCCCTGCCACTGGGTGGTGCTGTTGGTCATGTTTCGTCTCTCCCTGCTCTCGTCCTTCAGGCTCTCAGACTGCTCTGAGTTTATTTCTGAAGCTTCTGTGAGTCTGTGAAACAAACTGCTTCATCTGATCGAGACATCAGGACAGAGGAGAGAGACAGGCAGGCAGGAAGGCAGGAAGGCAGGCAGACATGCAGTTCAGGCAGACAGGCAGATAGACAGACAGGCAGATTTTAGTTCTGCAGTGATTTAAGCTTTCTAAAAATAAGCATGGTATGACAGACATTTCTTTATATTCTCTGCAGTTTACCTGTATGAATCAGCCTCTTCTGACAGTCCTCACAGGTACAAATATTTAAATGGACATTTTGCCTGTTTCAAACCATCTCTCTCTGACCGATGTTCTCTGAGTCTCTGCAGCTGCTACATCTGTAGTTCTTTCTGCATGCACACCGTCATGTGACGTAGTTTGTGCAGGAGGAACTACAGACTACCTCGGCTTCTTGTCTCCTCCTACACCTGTGTTACAAACCAGCTACAAAACTTCAGACTGAGAGCAAAATATGAGAGCTGTGATGAAGACTGTTATATGGCTGCAGAAAGCAGCTGAAGAAGGCTGAGGCTGCAATGCATCCTGGGACGTGTAGGTACTGCCGACATGGCACCAGGAGCAGCCGTCTGCCACTGAAGCAGCATTAAGGAATTTATTGCTTCAAAATGTTCGATCAAAACTGACTGAACATCAGCGCGCGTCCTCCTGTCACTCACACACGACAGAGCTGCATCATCTTAGAACAACAGGCAGAGCGATCAGTGTTTCATTCACAGTGTGCTTGTTTCACTCTCCCACATGGTGACAGCCTGACTGTGTCCCCCTAATGTGATGTCACTTCCTGTCTCTCTCTGCTTCCTCCTCTCTTTTTTGTCATTAATCTTCCTCTCTTTCTTCCTCACTGCCTCCTCATCATTTCTCTTCCCCCCTGAACACACTGACAACAGGCTCCATCATGTACGGCCCCAGCTATCACTGTAACCCCCCCTCACTCACACACACACACACACACACACACCCTCTGTATCAGTGCTGAGGTGGAGCAGGTTCAGATAAACGGGACTCTGCCGTCTCTCTGCTGATAATAACGCCCAGGTTGAGCTTGACTGACACCAGGGATTTAAACAGACGTATATATCTCCCTTAGCGGCTCAGAGTGTGTGTGTGTGTGTGTGTGTAGACACAGTTTGTATGAAGGACATGCATGGCATCCTTCCTTATCCTGCACTGCTGAGGTCTAGATGTCTTGTTTACGCTGCAGCACCGGCGCAGGCAACCAATTTCAGATACACACATGTGCACACACACACACACACACACACACACACACACACACACACACACACACACACACACACAATATCTGATTTATTCCAGGACAGGATTTGTCTCGCAGGTTTCACTCCTGGAAGCAGAGCTCCATGCTGCCATGTGTGTCTCTGCAGTGTGATAACAGTGTTCATGAATCTGTACACGTTCTTTGTTTCATTACTGACTCACCTTTATGCACCTTCTACACCTGTGAGCTTTGTAATCCACAACACTGAAGTCAGGGTGCTCAGGGTTCTTCATGTGGACGGATCATAAACAGGGAAACTATCAGCTTCAGATTCAGAGTCTCTGGACCGCTCTGCATGTAGCACAAGATACATTTACCTACATACATCTACCTAAACTACCTGACCTACTGGAACGTGAAGGTATCAGCTGACCTACAGGAACGTGAAGGTATCAGCTGACCTACAGGAACGTGAAGGTATCAGCTGACCTACAGGAACGTGAAGGTATCAGCTGACCTACAGGAACGTGAAGGTATCAGCTGACCTACAAACATTCAGTGTTTATTGATTGTATATCAGGGCTGCACGGTGGTGCAGTGGTTGGCCTCACAGCCAAAAGGTTCCTGGTTCGAGTCCCGGTTCAGACGTAGTGGGCGTTCCTGTGTTAGTCTGCATGTTCTCCCCGTGCATGCGTCGGTTCCCTCTGGGTTCTCCGGCTTCCTCCCACAGTCCAAACACATGCTCGTTAGGTTCGTCGGTGACTCTAAATCACCTGTAGGTGTGAGTGTGAGCGTGAAAGGTTGTCTGTCTCTGTGTGTCAGCCCTGTGACTGACAGGTGACCTGTCCAGGTGTGACCCCGCCTCTCGCCCAATGACAGCTGGGATAGGCTCCAGCTGATTCACAAAACGCTGAAAAATCCTGAAAGGGGAACGTTTGCCGAACTAACAACAACATGGAAACTGTTGATCCCAGCTGGAGAGCAGCGTCACAACAGTGTGTCAGAGGATGACCGTGTGTGTGTTTCTCTGTCTGTCCTACAGGAGCTGGTGAAACACACTCATGACGCCACAGACAAGAGTAACCTGAGGAAGGCTTTGGATGCCATGAAGGTACAACCCCAGTCTGTCCTCACACTCGCCGTGTGTTTGTGGTTCCATCCTTACTTGTTGTGTTAAACGATATGTTCCCTCTGCCTGGTGGTTTGTTCTCCGCTGCTATAGAAGCTAGTGTTAGCTCGGGCTAATATTTCACTGCATTATGAGTGATTGCATGTCTGACGTTTGACTGCACATAAATTAATGAGTCCTCACTCGATGCAGCATTCATGGAGCATTTTGTGGAGAGTCACGTTTTTAGTCAAGTTTGAAAGCACCGCACAATATCCTGCACCGTGTCTGAGTGGAGCCGTCAGGGATTTTAACCTTTAACCTGTCTGAAGAAGAAGAAAAAGACAGAAGAGGAACATACATGAAGAGATAAAGAAAAGAAGCTGTTGGTCTAAATGAAGCTTAAACATAAACAGATGCTTTATGTTGTTCTCCTCTGTTTCAGGACTTGGCTCAGTACGTTAACGAGGTGAAGAGGGACAACGAGACGTTAAGAGAAATCGATCAGTATCAGAAGTCCATCGAAAACCTGGTGAGCCTCCTGTTTGTTCACTTTTCAGCACATTGTAAATGTTTGACTCCTGTCAGGTCACAGCTGATCTCTCTGCGTCTCCTCTCCTGCAGAATCAGCCTCTGAGTAACTACGGCAGACCCAAAGGAGACGGGGAGGTACGGGTGGCCTCGGTGGACAAACGAGCCAAACAGGACAGGTGAGCTGTCAGAGTGACTGAGTGACAGCGGCTGATCCAGAGTCAGGTTCACAGGCTGGCAGAGTGCCAGAGTTTGTTACAGTGAGACAAAGTGCAGCTGGAAACTAACCGTGTGAGTCGTGTAAGAGAAGGACTTCATCAGACTGTGTGCAGAGTCAGCTCTGCCTTTCTCCTGCAGGATTATGTCTGTCAGCGACACGATGACGTCTGCTGTGTCTTAAAGCAACAGCTGGAGCTCCAGGGAATCCTTCTCTGTAAAGAGGTCACACTTACCTCTCTGACTCACAGAATCAACAACATGTTGGCCTCACAGGATATATTCATGTTTGCAGAGACGTCTTCCGTTCTGCACCAATAAGAACACTTTTTGCAGCATGTAAAGCAGAAAACGACGCTTGTGGTGATAAAGAAATGGTGTCCTCGTAGTTTGTCCAGCAGAGCGTGCTTGCTTTAATAATGTTAAATGGTCTTTATTATAGTTTTTTATGAAAGCATCTTTTTGAGTCATGTCGGTGCAGAATCAGCGCAGAACAGTTCTGTTTCAGTCCAGCTCAGACCGTTCACTTCATCAGCTGCCACGTGACATATCTGTGAATTTACCCTCTGAGATCGGGATCAAAAAACTCTCGTACAGGTCGGGCTAAAATGTTCAAAGTCTCATCCATATGATATCTCATGTACTTCTCTTATTGTATCAGAAATAATGCATTAAATAGTTTTAACCTTGAGGACCTGAGATGATGAATGCAGCAACAATCTCTCCTGATGCAGAGGGCAGGGTTTCATGTCTGCAGGAACAGAGTTTGTTCTAGTTCTAAGACGAGTTGGACGACCCTCATCCTGTTTCACTGTAAGAACTGGGAATGATGGAAGTTCTTGGAACAAAGTTTAGAGGGACTTTTTTAACTACAGGAACCTTCAGTCACCTGATGTGCAACTAGATGAGACACTGCCTCTGAAACGGCGTCTTTATAAACCTGCTCAACAGATCACTGAACGGATCCAAACACAACAATCTAAACCCCCACATCTCCAACTTATTGTGGTGCTGCTAAACCAGATGCAGTTCTCCAGGGAGCACTGATGTCGTCCTCAGGTGTCCTCAGGTGTCCTCAGGTGTCCTCAGGTGTCCTCTCTGTGACTCTGACCTGATTCTGTTTGACCTGCAGGCACATCTTCCTGTTCGACGCGGTGGTGATCGTCTGTAAGCGGAGAGGAGACAACTACGAGATGAAGGAAGTGATCGACCTGCATCTGTTCAAGATCACCAACAACCCCACGTCGGACAAGGAGAACAGAAAGGTAACACACACACACATGCACACGCACACGCACACGCACACACACACACACACACACACACACACACACACACACACACACACACTTATTCTCTCCATGGCAACACGCCAGGCAAAGAATCGTGCTTTAGCATCTGATGGTCTGAATGTTTCTGGAGGACTTTTTTTTTTTTCATATTTGGCGGGGACATCATCATCATCATCATCATCATCATCATCATCATCATCATCAGCATCATCATCATCATCATCCTCCACAAGGCTGCAGACACGTTGGCATCATGAATGAAGAATGAATGTCCCCTATAAGAAAGATGTAGTGTAGATGTAGTAGATTTTACAGGTGTTGGTGTATAACAGGTGAATCACAGACATGTGTGACGGAGACAGATAACATTACAGGACACGATCAGAGGAAGAACAAAGAAACTCTGTGGGTCACAGAGAAACTGTGATATCGTCCAGCTCGGCCGCAGCCTGCTCGTCTCTGCAGTGGATGTGGCGGCTCCGTGTTTTCAGATGTGGCCTTCACCTTGAGACGGATGCTGGCTCGTCTCTCAGTCATTTCTGTGTTTTTGGCAGCAGCACATTTCTTTGTGAACATTTCCCTTTCAGCTCCAGGAGACGGAGTGTCGCTCCTGGCGAGGCCACAGTCAGGATGATTTCCTGAAAAATTAGCTTCAATTAAATCGAACTAAAGTTCAACAGAAACACAGACGGCGTTCATTTCTCTCTTTCGCACAGAAAAAACACATTTTTATACTTGTTTAAAAAATGAGGCTTTTTAACAAAGAAAACATTTCAAACTTAATCTGACAGCTCAATGGTTTGTTTTCAAAGTGCACAAGTCAAGATACAAAGATACAACGACAAATACAGTATGTGTAGAGTATTAGCTGTTTGATTCAGGGGAAAATCACAGAATTAATTTGACTCATAATACAAAAAGTTTTGGAGTAAAGAACCATCGTGTGACTTTGATGTTTTAAATGTCTACTTTGTGTAACTAACCAAAACACAAAGAAACTAACAGATGAGGCAGCACAAGACAAACGGCTCCTGTGTCCTGTGAGCTTAAATCAGTGTTTTTCTGAATGGAGTCTGGTGTGTGTGCAGAGAGCGATGTAACGTCTGTGTGTGGTTAAAACAATCATCTTCCTCTGTAACAAAAAGGTCTATCTCTGTAGGGATCCTTTCTGTCATGTTGTCACACACTTAGAATAACAATCTGAGCCTGTCAGTGGAAACAACAACAACTTTTAGTGGACGACCTTTGACCCATCAAGGATTATGTTGCAGCCATTACAGCCTGTTTCGCTGCTGCAGGATGAACACATCTACTGGAGCACTTCTTCTTCTGCTTCTTTTTTGAGATTTAAGATTTTTTAAAGTTGGCGTGATGCTGAATGCAAGGACCGCTCTGATGTTACAACATCTTCTGCCTTCTACTCACCTCCCTCTGTAATAAACTGTAATATTCAGCATGTAAAAATGAGGATATAATAGCTTAGCATAACCACTGAAAATGCTGTTAAACAAAAAGCATCTCTTATTACAAACGATCAGCTCTAATGGAGGGACGTCCCGCCCTGTGGAGTCCATTATCGCCTCCTCCGAGTCAGCAGAGATCCAGAGCCGTGTTGGACTCCTGACGTGACGAGCGGCCAGAACAATGACTGAGACAAACACAGGGTCGGAGCGTGAGCAGGAGTTAGGCTGGCTTGTGTTTGATGTGTGCTCTGACTCCTCTGAACGTGCTGCTGAATGACAAACAAACAGAAACCTGCCACTTCAACAAACAACAACATAATGAACACAAACAGTCTTAATAATGTGGTTGTTGCTTGTTCCAGCTCATGTTTCACATCGTCTCGTTCATTTAGCAGCACAATACTGAAACAGTGTCTGACTACAGCAGGCTGCCTCCTCCCAGATGGTCTTATCATTAAACCTCACACACACACACACACACACACACACACACACTGAATACACACAGTGAATACTTAGTGCCAGGCGGTGGAAAATATTGCCAATCATAATGAGGGATGATATGTGAGGCATGCCAGGGAGCAGTGATTTGGGTAATAATGACGTAGTAAACAGCAGACATGAGCAGCTCACACACATGTTAAACTGTATGTTACCTCAGTGTGCGGCTCGTCTCACATGTGATGCTGTTTGTTTGATGACACGTGATAGAAATGATCACAAGCGAGCAGTAATGAGCTAAACAATCACATTTACATGCTCGTCATGCTGAGGTGAAACTGAAGAACCTTCAAGTCTCTGAAGTGATGAACACAAGAGCAGCGACTCAGTGCGACCACCGTACTGCAGAAACTGTTCATGCATAGGCTGAGCCTGCTCTGCTCCAAACAGCACACAGACACAGTTAGCAAGTAGCCGGTGATTTAGCATTTAGCAGCTAGCGAGCAGCATGTTTCGTACAGGAGGTGGTGGAGACCAACAACAGAGCTAACTGAATACAGAAAGTGACAACAAGGACGGATTATTAAAGTGTCTTCATTCGACAGGCTCAATATTCAACACTCGCTGTAGGTCTCCATCAGCCCCCCCCCCCACTTGTTTTCCATTAGCGACCAACGTGTTTTTGATCTACTTTTCATATACAGCAATGAGTCATCTATTGTCAGTGTGTGTTGGATGTGTTAATAGCTAGCTGCATGCTAACAAGTCTACCATATTGACATGTTATCGTTCTTATCGCCCCTTAGTGTCAGTTATTCCAGGTTTAACGTTTCTATAAATAGCAGGCTGTATTCTGGCACATCAGACCAACATGGGGTCAGATTCATTATCCTTCAGGAAGACCAATAAAGAAACACTTTACATTATCTGTGTGTGTGTTTGAAGTAAAAAGGAGCTAAACTGACAGAGAGACAGACAAACTCCTGCTCGTCTTTACAAATTGGTAGCTGGAGACGTCTCTGCCGAGCGTCAGTCTGCGTGTCCGCTGGGACTACGTCTGTGGAGCTGCTTCCTTTTCTCTCTGCTCTCACAGAAAAGACGAGTTTAGCTGACAGCGCTGTGAGCTCGGCGTGTTTCCAGCCTTCAGAGCCGAGTGCTGCGAGTTCAAAACCACAACCAGGAGCCATAAAAAGTTTATCTCACGAGCATCTGTTAGTGCTGCTTTCTATGAAACACAGACATGTGTCCACACAGAGGCTAACGGGCTAATGGTTAGCCTTTGAAGTGCTAATGGCAGATGATTATAGGCGACTGGCTGCTCGGCCTGTTCGTGCTGTCTGATGCCCAGCAGATATCTGGCTCAGCTTCCTCACACTCTTCCTCCTCTTCTTCCTCATGCTCTTCCTCTCTGTTTAGTCTCTGTGTGTCGGCTCTGCAGCCCTCCAACCCTTCAGTCTGTGTGTCGGCTCTGCAGCCCTCCAACCCTTCAGTCTGTGTCTGCTCCCTTCAGGCTTCCCTCTTTCATTCTGCATCCCTTTGTCTCCATCTGTCTCCCTGCATCCTGTCTCCTCCCTCCTCCTGCTGCATCTCACGTAAAACCGTCATTTATTTATTCACAGTGGTTTTATTTTTAAGTCTTAAACGTGTGCGTTTGTGTTTCTTTCCTGCTGCAGTGGTCCTACGGATTCTACCTCACTCACAACCAGGGCCAGAGCGGCTTCGAGTTCTTCTTCAAGACCAAAGAGCTGAAAAAGAAGTGGCTGGAGCAGTTTGGCATGGCCATGTGAGTGTGTTGTGTGTGTGTGTGTGTGTGTGTGTGTGTGTGTGTGTGTGTGTGTGTGTGTTCATGCATGACAGTGTGATAAGAGTGTGTGTCTCTTTGTCTCAGCATCAAAGCACACACACACTGCTCGTCCTGTTATTCAAGTCAGGCTGCTCGATGATTTATGAGCGACACACTGACAGAGAGATGAGCACTGTGACTGTCAAACCAAACCTGACTGAAAACACATCCATCCGTCTCTGAAGCTCGCACGTATGAGTCAAATTATCCTGAATTTATAAACATTTAATACTTTATAAGTACTGAGAACTTTAACCTTTAAGTTTTGCAGATTATTTTCAGTTCTGTCTATGAAATATCAAAAAAAGTTGCTTCTTTTCTCCAACCAACAGTCAAAAACAAAAAGACTTTTTATTTACTTTCATCAATGACATAAATAAAAAGCAGCACAGTCTCACATTAAAGAAACCAGAAAAGATTTTACATGTTTGATTGTAAAATGACTAAAACAATTAATCGATCATCAAAATAGTAAATTTTCTTTGTCTCAATGAACTGACGAATCATTACAGCTCAGTCTGGTATGAAGGTGTGTGAAGCTGGACTTTGATCTGCAGTCAGACTCTGTTGCCTCGTTTCAAACCGTGTGATTAAACTGAAATTCAGATTCAAATAAGAATTTAATTGTTCTGATATTAAATTATCACCAGAAAGAAATTAAAAGGTGGCTCAGGCTGATAAACAGGGGCCACTTTGGAAAACCATAACCCTGATGATGTCATAGTGATGTCACTGTGACATCAGCTTGGTGCTGAGGCTGCAAACAGAAAACCGAACAGTGTGGTGTTTGATAATAATTAATAATAATATATTTTTTTGTTAATAACCAAAGTGATCATTTATGGTGCCCTGTGTGAGGCCTTCAAGTACCCGCTTTATTACAGAGTATATGCACAATTATCCTGGAACATTAAATCATTTTCTACTCTTTATGCCAAGCAGACATCCAGCTGTGCTTCAGTGTGTGTCAGTGTATTAGTGGATTTGTCATTGTTCTCCAGTTGAGTTAACAACACACAGCAGCCAGCTGTCACTGGGGGGATGTTGGGACCTCACCATGTGGCTCAAACAAAGAGGAGGAGCCTAACTTAGATGTGTATAAGAAAAGATACCATAGAGTTGCATTGTGGGAAGTGTAGGATAAAGTGTCAGGTCCCCCAGCTTCATAGAAGTACTACTGCACTACAATACTGCATTACTACATTACTACATTACTACTACAATACTTTCACATTATTCACACCTTTTATTAATATTAATATGAAAGTCTAAGAAGCAACATTTAGACGTCATAGAAACCAAAACATAAACTGTGAAATCCACATTTACAGTAACTTGTATAATACAACAATAGTGTGTATATATATATATATATATATATTTGAAAGAGATGACTCTTCAACCTGTGTCTCACTTCCTCAATAAGAAAAGAAGAAGAAAAGCTAAAAAGCTGCACTGAAGAGCAACAGGTCCTAACAGGAAGTGAGGATGACGATGAAGCTCGGAGTGAAGAGAGGAAACAGCAGCTCTGGTTGATTATGTTTTAGGATTGAACTAACGAGCTGTGATATCAGAGAGGTGTTTCAGGACGATCACGCGCTCCCACAGCGACGTTCAACAGCTGATCTGTGAACAGTTGTTTCCTCGCACACTGCTTTTATTTCAAACCTCCCGCTGTTCACTGCCCGACTCACACTCAGCAGCACGGAGGGGAAGAGACGCTCCGCTCTGCATACAGAGAGAGAGAGGAGACAAACTGTTGCTTCTCCATCCCTGAGAGTCAGGAGGAGACTTCAGATGAAGTCACATCCTGTTTCACATTCCTTTGAACAGACGGTAAACTCTCAGAGGGGCAAAGTTTCATCGGACACATTTTCAAGTTTCAGTACTCAGTACAGAAAAGGAAGCCCAGAGGTTCTTTAATCACGACACAGCAGCAGGTTCACTCTCTTTCAAAGTGATTTTTCCTGAGCTTAAAGTTGACCCTCTTTCTTAACAGTGCTAACAAATCCTTCAACACTCTTCAGTAAACAGCAGAGGTGAGAGAAGGTAACGTGCAAGTCACAAGCAAGTCCTAGGTCGTCACCTTCGAGTCTGCAGACAGTCACAGGTTTCTCTGGTGGAGTCTGCAGACAGTCAGGTTTCTCTGGTGGAGTCTGCAGACAGTCAGGTTTCTCTGGTGGAGTCTGAAGACAGTCACAGGTTTCTCTGGTGGAGTCTGCAGACAGTCAGGTTTCTCTGGTGGAGTCTGCAGACAGTCAGGTTTCTCTGGTGGAGTCTGAAGACAGTCACAGGTTTCTCTGGTGGAGTCTGCAGACAGTCACAGGTTTCTCTGGTGGAGTCTGCAGACAGTCAGGTTTCTCTGGTGGAGTCTGAAGACAGTCACAGGTTTCTCTGGTGGAGTCTGAAGACAGTCACAGGTTTCTCTGGTGGAGTCTGCAGACAGTCAGGTTTCTCTGGTGGAGTCTGCAGACAGTCACAGGTTTCTCTGGTGGAGTCTGCAGACAGTCACAGGTTTCTCTGGTGGAGGTGTTTGCTCTGATTGTTACCTCTACACCAGCATCTGTTCTAACATCAGAAAAAGTATTCTAAATTATATTTTACACAAAGTCGATGACTCCTCCTTCGAGCCTGTCGTTTAGTCATTTTGCGTCCAATGAAACCTTCATGAATCTTTACACCCATTAACCATGATTATAAACTCTGCCAGTGACGGCTCTAGCTGTAGTCTTGAGACTACATGCTTTACTACGACATACACCCACCTCAACACACGCCTAGCCCAGTTGTTTAACCGTAAACCTAACCAGGTTGTTTTGGTACCTAAATATGAGGGGCAGGTCAGACTATGAGCTAGGTATCTTGTTGGCATCTCTGCATGCGAACAAGATACATCCTCTCCCACTATTGTTGTAGATTTGTAATTAAAAGAGTGTATAAAGCTGATGTACCCTGGACAGAGGAGAGGACACCTGAAATTCAACTCGTCTTCTTCCAGAGAAAATATTTCATTTCCTCAGTTTGAATAATTATTCTGAGCATCGGAGGCAGCACCTGAGCGTTTAAGGAAAAGGCTGCAGCAACAGTGTCATCATGTGAAGCTGCTGTTACAGGGAAAAAAGAAAGAGCTCTTTAATTGAAAAGAGACAGGACTCTGTGCTGCAGGCAACAATCCTACACACACACACACACACACACACACACACACACGCTGCTTGTAATTCAGTCTCTCCGACTTCAAAGAAGTGAATCAGTGAAACGTCTCTGCTCTCGTAAACGACAGTTTGTCGCTGCAGTTACGAGTGAAATATTTCTTTTTGCTTTGAAACTGTCGTCAGAGACGTGAGCAGTCTGAGAGCTGTGACAGAGTAAAAGACGTGTCACCGATGAGCTGTTCGTTGCTAACAGCGATGGTCAGTGTTTGTTCTCCAGTGGTTCTGAAGATGTGTTCAGGTGCACGTGCACAGACCAGCAGATAAAACAATGTTGTCATCCTGTTGCTTCTCGACCTCTCCTGACACATCTCTTATTGTTCTCTTTGATTCATGCAGTTTTAATGTGTGTTCAAATAAATAAATATGAAATCAATAAAGTATTTCAGTGATTTCAATGTTTGTTTTGTCTTGTTCAGATCCAACATCCGCCCTGAGAACGCCAACAACAACCACCACGAGTTTCGTATGCACACGTTTGAGAGGATCACCTCCTGTAACTTCTGCCACATGCTGCTGAGGTGAGCGTGCACGCACGCACACACGCACGCACGCACACACACTCACACACACACACACACACAGAAATGTCTTGAAGGCTGTGGTCAGACATAAAGGCTGAGGAGACGTGGACCCTCTGTAATCTATTCGTCCCTCCTCTTCCTCCTCACTCGAGCCTTCGTCACACACAGTCTCTTTGAATTCTCTGAATGGTCTCTGCGCCCGGAGGACCGCGGGAACGGCCGAGCGCTTTCACCTACAGACGACTCAAAGAGAAATGTCTGTCACACTCGAGCACTTCTTCAAGGCGATGGACAGAGAGGAGGGGGGCGAGGTTACAGCTCTGTGAATATACAGAGCCGGAACGTTCTCTGAGGAGGGAACAGGAAGAAGCATGTGAAGTGCAGCGTTTCATTCTGCTCCAGAGATGTGGCTGTTTTTATTGTTGTTTCTCAGGTTATTTCATGATTTATTATTATTTATTTATTAGTTTCAGAGCAGACATGTAACATCTTATCCAACCACAGACTTCAGCGATCATCAGTCTAATGAGTTAAGTGTTGCTCTGTGACTTTAAGGTGTGTATGAGAGTTTTATAAAACCTAACGACATTTACAAATCACATTATCTTCAGTGTTTTCCTTACCCAGTGTTTATATGACTTTCTGTCTAATCTAATCCTCCACAATGCTGGTTTAACATTTAACACACGCAGAAGACTAATAATAACATTTCTAACTTTGTGAGGCAGCATCCAGAAAATCAAACACAAACACTCAGTAAAAGCTGCTGAAGAAGTTTTCTTTCAAGTTTTAATTTGAAAGTCAAACACTTCCTTTCATGTGATTTCATAAGACGTGTGAATGTTGCATAAGAGCGCTGCGCTCCAACACACGCGCTGTAGCTTTAGTCTGAGCAGTGATAACAGAGGAGCTGCAGGTTAGCTTCATGCTAGTTGTCTCACAGATTAAACAGACAGTTAGCTGCAGTCAGAGCGACATCAGCTTCATGTTGTTATAATGAAAGCCTCTGAGAGCGATATGTAAGAGACAGAAGTACACACTGTACACACTGCTGCGTGCACACACCTCACAGACACACTCACTGCTGTGTCTTCAGGATTTATTAGATCAGCTAACTGTGGGGTAGAATAACCTCTGTGTATGCGACTGTACCTACATGTAGCATGTAGCATGCAGCTCGTCAACACTATCACACCTGCTGTGGTAGGAAGACGAGACTCTGGCTGCCGTCGTCGCGCTGCAGGTTTGTCTCTGTCGTCTGGCTTTACATCAAACCTTCTGTGTACCAAGCCTGAGAAAGCACAGAGGTACTTTATTCTAAATGCTAACATCAACATACCAACATGCTCATATTGACAAAGCTAACGTTGTGATTTCTGGCAGGTATAATTTGTTCACTTTCGTAGCTTAGCATGTTAATATGCTAAGAGCTGCAGCTGTGTCTCCTTGTCAGAGCTGAGGCTGAACCACATTCAGTTTGTGGTCAGAAGGTTAGATAAGGTTTGGACACATGTTGTGACTCCATGCTAACACGACATGAAATGTTAAAGGTGGTCAGCTCTCCTTTAGAATCAGTAAATATCTCCTCAGGGTCTGCGAGCTGTCTGCTCTCTGTGTGTGGTGTTTACTTATATCTGCCGCTCTAAAGGGAACAGCTGTCGGCCTCACGTCCTCTCTGCGTGTTAGCTTTGGTAGCAATGCAGCGACGGTTTGCTAACCCACAAACTACAGCTAATGTTAGTTAATTACCTGCTGTGTCATTTTCAGCTCTTGCATTATGTCATGGTAGTGTCAGTGCCATGTTTGTGACGTGTTTTGTGGCCTAAATCTTACTAAGAAAATATAGAAGATCAGCAATATATCTCTTAAATCACACACAGCAGAGGGGACGAGAATCTGTCCATTAGCTAAACTGCTATGTCACGCCTGGTGAAAAAACTGGTACAACTGTCAATCACTGAGCTGACATACGGAGACGGAAAAGCATTTACACTCACACCACAGGCAATTTAAATCACCAATAATCTGAACTTGTAAGTCCATGGCCTGTGGGGGGGAGAAAGAGGACCTGGAAGAACTCAAGACTAAAAAACTAAAAATATCAACATTATTCTGGCAAAATATCGTCAGGCGACAAAGTCGTTATCTTAAACCACCTAGAAACCATAAATGTCTGTAAGTGTCACTCTTCTAACCTGGCTGAGATGAGAAGAAGAGAAATGGCTGCCGCTCCTGCACGACATGACATCATTTCAGCGTCACACCGTTACCTGGTGTGTGTCTGATCGAGGAAACCGTGTGCTGATGTTTCTGTCTGTCTGCAGGGGCATCTTCTACCAGGGCTACCTGTGCTCCAAGTGTGGTTTAGGTGCTCATAAAGAATGTCTGGGCCGCTTCGGATCCTGTGGAAAAACAGGTAACACACCACTGCAGCACACACACACACACACACACACACACACACACACGCAAACCAAAACCCAAAGTCTGTCACAACGTCAGTCCCGTTAAGGCTACAACGATTGTGCACAGCTGCACATGAGCAGCAGTGTGAACATGCTGACAGACGATGGTGCTTGTGACCTGCTGTTTGAATGTCTTATGTAACTAATTACTTGTACGGGGAGCTTTGTTGCACCGTGACTGAAGAGAAACTTTACTTATTTCTGCTTTCCAAGGTCGTCCACATATTCGATCAGTTTGCAGACGCTCATTCTGAACCTCCCCCGCTCCTCTGGGTGCTTCTGACACTTCAGAGCAGCTGAAAGGCGGTGTCACCGTGTGTCATCGCTCCGATCCCCCACAGCCTCGTAGTAGTTTTACTGAAGAGTTTTATAAACTCTTTTCCTCTGACTCTGTTGTGCGTCTGTCACTCAGCTCCCCGAGCAGCAGTCTGACAGCTCAGAGAGAGAGGGAAACTTCAGACACGTGGAATAAAAGGAAGGACGTCAGAAACCAGCTTGGCATGTCCTCTGCATGTGTGTGTGTGTGTGTGTCTGTGTGTGTGTGTTTGTGTGTGTGTGTGAAATCTAAATTATTTGTTCGTGGAAGTTTTTTCACATCTTGATGGTGCATCCTTGTGTTTTAACAGCACAAAAACCTGCTCACTGTACCTGAAACACTGTGTGTGTGTGTGTGTGTGTGTTCTCTGTGGCGAGCTGCCAGCTCTGGTCGGACAGAGCATCTGTCACAGTGCTTTCAGGTCGCAGAGGCAATAACGCCACTGCCAGGCCCACCTGGGCACTCGGTGCACCTGAGCAGATTTGGGCGACACCAGCAGCAGGAGAGCTGCTGAAGACCCGTCTGTTTGAATGCACAGTTACATTAGTCCACACAGTGTTCACTGGTACAGGAAGTGTACCATGCACCAGTACTTTAACAAGTCTGAAACCTGACGTATTAAAAGTGTGTGAACGACTCCAGTAGATGTGTTCATCCTGCAGCAGTGAAACAGGCTGTAATGTCTGCAACATAATCCTTGATGGGTCAAAGGTCGTCCACTAAAAGTTCTTGTTGTTTCCACTGACAGGCTCAGATTGTTCTTCTAAGTGTGTGACAACATGACAGAAAGGATCCCTACAGAGATAGACCTTTTTGTTACAGAGGAAGATGATTGTTTTAACCACAGACAGACGTTACATCGCTCTCTGCACACACACCAGACTCCATTCAGAAAAACACTGATTCTCTCGAGGGTCGCTGGTCTTCTGCTTCCTTGATTTGTTAATTTAGTTGTGTTAATATATGTCTTTGATGTTTCAAATAGTAGTTTTTTTTAAACACAAAAAGGCAAAAAATGAAATCGATCGAGGCAGCGGTAGATCAGCACCACTCATGTCCTGCAACGTAAAATCAGTGTTTTTATGAATGGAGTCTGGTGTGTCTGCAGAGAGCGATGTAACGTCTGTGTGTGGTTAAAACAATCATCTTCCTCTGTAACAAAAAGGTCTATCTCTGTAGGGATCCTTTCTGTCATGTTGTCACACACTTAGAATAACAATCTGAGCCTGTCAGTGGAAACAACAAGAACTTTTAGTGGATTATCTGGTCGGGTTTGAAGGCTTACAGATTATATTGCAGCACTTTCTGTTTCTCACTTCTAAAAGCTGCAGAGTTTTTGTTCCTACGGAGCCATTGAGCGCCCTCGGTATCTAAAAACACGGCCCAGGTATAAAAGCACATGAATCACTCTTTCATTGGTTTCACATCTTTCTGATTGGAGCTCTGATGGACATGAAGCCACCACTGTGCACACCAGCAGAGCCACACAAACACACAGTCACAGCAGTGTGTGTGTGTGTGTGTGCGTGTGTGTGTGTGTGTGTGTGTGTGTCAGTGTCAGAGATAAGCCATTGTTTACCTGCATTTGTCTCTGTTATCAGCTCCCTCTCCACATGTTTGTGTAACAGGTCAAAGTTCACCTGAGGAACGACAGGTGTGAGTGTGTGTGTATGTGTGTGTGCAAGGACTGTATGTGCAGTGTCTGTGTGGAGGTATGCATTGAGTGTTTATGCAATTGCTCTATTTGTGCAGGTACAGCAGTGTGTGTGTGTGTGTGTGTGTGTGTGTGTGTGTGTGTGTGTGTGTATGTGTGTGTGTGTGTGTGTGTAAAGGTGTGTGTGTGTGTGTGTGTGTGTGTGTGTGTAAAGGTGTGTGTGTGTGTGTGTGTGTGTGTGTGTGTGTGTGTGTGTGTAAAGGTGTGTGTGTGTGTGTGTGTGTGTGTGTGTGTGTGTGTGTGTGTGCAGGAGGTGTAGCCCGTCCCTCAGGGAGCCAATGAAAGAAACTGGTGGAGCAAAAACCCCAGGTCTGCCTCCCCCGCCCCTCCCCTCCTCCCCCCGCCTCGTTACCTCCTCTCCCTGGCTGTCAGGTAGCCTCACGCAGCACAACAAAGCGGCGCGGTCAGACACGAGCGTCCGCGGCTCACTAATGAGGGACTGTTGTCTTGTTCAGAGGAGTGTGTGCAAGTGTTTGTGTGCACCTGCTAACCCGTCATTCACCATGCCTGTTCTCAAACTTCTTTCAGATCCGGGCTCCGTCAGAACTCAGGTGAGCCGCTCTCTCTCTCTCTCTCTCTGTATGTGCGTGTGTGTGTGTGTGTGTGTGTGCTGTCTCTAAAGCTCTGCACACTTTGAGGGCTGCTCTCTCCTGCAGCTATTTGCCAAAGAGACTCAGATTGACTTAAGTTTGTGCAGCCCACCTGACGGGAGACACGAGGATGTTTGTGCAGATTTAGCCTCAGTTGTCTCTGCTGTGAGTCAAACCTTTGTTTGCTTTACGGCTACAAAAGTTTCCAGAGCAGGAAATTAGACCGGGCTCACCGCTGTTTACAGGAGAAGTCTTTGTCTCAGAGTGCACAAGTACTCACACTGCAGCTTTAAAACACTAAACTGTGGTGAAGGTGACAAACAGCCCTTGTTACTGCTGTCAGGTTTAATGAGGAGTTTGCTTGTGCACATTCAAAATGCACAAACTTTTTCAAGCAGCAGAAACTTCTCGACAAACTGCTGAGATACATGCAAACATGATGCAGCGTGCTGTGTGTTGATTTACTGCTGCATTGTTCATGAATCTGCTGATGATTCTCTGGATCCATTGATTCGTTTTTTGATCTTTATAATGTCTAAAACATGTGCATCAGTTCTGCAGGTTTGTTTGGGTGTAAGTCCTGCAGAATGTGTTGGCTGCACATTTACAATATGCCCAGATTAAAAAGAATCTGTTACAAACATGCAATCCTTTTATTTGACTCTCTTTTAGTCACAGAACAAAAGATCCTAATCTGCAAAAACACACGACTTCTTCTGTCACTGTAAAGTCTCCTGCAGCAGTCGGACACACGGTCGTCTCCCTGTCTCTGCATGTGAGCCGAGTTTTAACATGTTCTGCTGTGTGGTCCGTGCTCTGCTCCCTGCATGTGTCTGCAGGAGATACTGCAGAAGGCTGGATTAAAATAATGATGGTGTATGCAGCTCTGAGGGGGTTTAGTCAGAGCATTAGTGCACGTCTGAACTTATTCACCTTCATTAAGAGAGCAGCTAATAATCATGATGGGAGGCTATAAGGAAGCAGAAGAAGTAGGTTACACTGACAGCATGTCTGTGGTGTGTGTGTGAGTGTGTGTGTGTGTGTGTGTGTGTGTGAACTCAGTGTTTCAGTGTGTAACTTTCTTTGTGTTTTCTTTCAGGGCAAAGATCGAGGTCCAGATCCAGGTGAGAAACTTTCCTCACTCTCCTCCTCCTCCGTCTTCACTGATGCACTTTCTCTCTCTGGTGACGTTTCTGTGCAACAATCAGCTTTAAAAACTTTACATGTTTTTTATGTCACATTTCTTCTAGAGAATTCTCACCGGACTCTGCCGTCTAATTAGCTCCATGGTGCGATCGTGTTGCAGCGACTGACCTTTGCTTTCATCAAACACAGATTATTTCAGCCTCAGTCAGTCACATTTTTTCGGGCTTGATATTTTGAAGAGGTTAGATTTGTTAAAGAAAAAGAGGTGCTATAAAAGCTACTAATGAATAAACCACCGATAAGAATGAATTAGTGCAACAGGTGGCTTCTTCACGCAGCCAGAGAACACACAGATGGTCCACTGATGATATAAAACAGAGAAAGGAAGGACATGTTCACATTATGATGCTATGGTTACTTAAAGCTAAATATAAGGACAAAATCATTTATAAGGAATGATTTCCTGTTGATCGACTACGATTAGAGACATGTTGTTATCGTCCTGCAGCTTGTACGTCACAGGAGGAGCTCTTCCTGTTATCGTCGTCCTGTAGATAAACAGTCTCTACCTTTTAGTCTGTTTTCTCTTTTGTGTAAACTCAAACATTTGTGTCACATGAACCAGAGCAACATGTTCTTCTTTAGTGAGCTCGTGTTTAAAGATTTCTGCTTTCATTAAAGCGTCATGACTTCTCCTCCTGCAGTCACAGGTGACCCGGCTCAGGTAGAGAGCAGAGCAGACATGTGATCTGTAACCACACTCAGTCTATGACCTATACGATTCTCATGTAAACAGTTTAACGTGAGTTAAACCAGAGCAGGGAGCATAAAACAGGAGGTCCCAGGTCTCTACAGTAAATGTAGTCATTGTGTGTCTGCCTGCATGAATCACACACCGCTCCCTGTGTTACTGTGTGTGTGCCTGCACCACAGCCAGCGCCTTTAATCTCCCATAAAGCTGCCTTCTCCTCTCATTTTTCCACCTCTCCATCCATTATGCTGCAGAAAATCATTTCTGACTGAAGACGCATTAAAATCAATAGGCGTTTGATTGCCCCGGCCCTCGGCGTGTCGTAATATTCGACGCTGCTCTCTTTGTCTGTTTTGAAAGGTGCACTAACGCTCGCTCGTCCTTGTGAGGGTAGGAATGCGATTCATGCCCCCGAGACTCGATTCTCCACGGCCCCGTGTCTCTAAAGCCGCACTGAGGCGAGCTGGCACATGTCGGCGGCTGCACAGAGACGCAGATAGAGATGTTGCAGCTCCAGTACAATGTTGTTGACTTCTCTGTTATTCGCCTAAAGCTTCACCTCCTTTCTTCATGCTCTCTCTCTCTCATATTGTTGTGTTCCTGCTCGGCACAATGCACAGACTGATACGCACATTTCCTGTTATTGTGTCGGCCTGTGAGATATGAGCTCTGGATTTGTTTGGCATGGGTGGAAGCTTCATGAAAGACGTATTATATTTCAATTTCTCTGATTTCTGGGTCAATAATGGGATCAAAGCTGAGCTAAATCAAATAGTGCAGTGTGAGCTCGTTCCGACAAACAACCCGAGCTTCACTAAAATGTACTTCATGTAGTGCAAACACTAAACACTGTGATGTATTACCTGTGAGGTGTGAGTCAGTCTGTGCACACTGTTAGCTAGCTCCGGCTACGTCACGCTGCCAGGTTCTCATTTTAAAGCTGTTTTTACACAAACTGATCACATGACCCTGTTGCACACTGGGCATGTGCATGCTGGTGGAGACAGGCCCTGCAGGGTCAGCAGAGCCTGTAACACGTATCCCAGGTTCGTCCTGGATGATGTAGTTTGTGTTTGTTTAGTTTTTGCACATACAAACTATAACCATGAAACAGACAGCGCGTCCCAAAGTGTTTTTTTAAGGGCTCTCAGATGCTGTAAACGTGTGGACGCAGTTACGTAACAAACGGTTTGCATGTTAAAACCAAAATACAGAAATGTGCAATTCGCCTGAGAAAGAGGAAACTGTTGGCAGGCCGATGTGTGCAGCATACTGACAACAACAGGCTGACTGTGGCTCTCTGCAGCCTGCAGCAGTAAACTGGAACACACGCCTGCTGATCTGTTATCACCTGTCTGATGACCGTCATGCATCACAGTTCACTGTTTGTTATCAGTGAAATGATAACAGGTCCAAATGATCTGCTAGGGCAGAACACTGGTGACAAGGTGTGTGTGTGTGTGTGTGTGTGTGTACATGTACACTCTCTCACTACCAGTCATTAAGGCTGTGAAGTAGAGCAAAGACACACGTCTAGAAAGGCCAACATGTCTGTCAGAGCTGACACGTGCACAAACACCAACGAAGAAGAAACACAGATTTAGGCTTCTTTCTGTATCTTCTTCTTCTCTGACATCTACTTTAGTTTCCCTTCAAACTGAGGACAGTTTGTCCGTCTTGATAAACAGACATTCGACCCCTCAGAGCCACCAGACTCCATTGACAAAAACAATGATTTTAGCTCACAGAACAGGAGCTGCAGCTTCAATCTGTTAGTGTGTTTGTGTGTAAAGAATCTTATTCTGCTTCTTTTTCTTTGGTTAATACAGTTTAATTTGTCCTACATGTCCGCCATGCGTCGACACTAGTGTTTCAGAGCAAAGGTTTATGGGTATAATTTTCTAATTGTAAAATATTTTACTTTCTGCAAATATTGCAAATCTAAATAACAGCAGTGAATGTCCTTTAAGCCGCAGTAACAGGCCGCGTTTGTCAGGTCTCAGCGAGGGTTCTGACTGTGCCCCTCCCTCCTGCAGGTCTGCCGAAGATGCTGGTTATCAGGAACTACTTTGGTGCTCCGAGCCCGACGTCCGGTCCAGCTCTCAGCATCCAGACCGGTGACATCATCGAGTTAATCTGCGCCGATCTTCACAGCCCCTGGTGGCAGGTCAGAGGTCACACACACTAACACTAAATCTCTCCGTACACTGTGAGCCGCCTCACGTCGTCCTGACCTCAGACTCTCTACATCTGATGCTTTGTGTGTTTTTGTCATGATAATTATAATGACATTTTAAAGTGCTGTGCCAATATATCATATTAAACATGTAACAAGAAACCAACAAGAAACAACATACAGACAGATAACGGATTAAATTAACCCCCTGTTAACACCGTGTGACAGCTGCAGTGACTCTCATCCCTTCTGCAGCCACAGACTGAAATCATTTGTGCTCTGAGGCTGCGTGACGAATACAATCGATCTCTGTGATTTCATTTCGCTCAGCAGCAGCCGCGTGTTTACTGTGTCCATGTTTGCAGCTGTAAGCGAGGACGCAGCACAGAGAGGCTGTACTCAAGGACGGATAGAAAAACACCCGAGGACGTAGAGACGTGTCCTGAGCAGGTCGTGTGCTGCTCGCGCCAGTTTACAACAAAACAGACAAATAAATAAAATAAAGAAAAAGATAAAATAGAGGAAATACAAACATTAGTACTTCCAACACCTCTGCAGCATCCTTACGTCCTCAGACATGCACACATTAGTCAGCAGTAGAGGTCAGTGTCTCTCCCGCTCGCTGCATCGTTCACTCTCAGACTTCAAACTGCAAATAAAAATAGCCTTTTTATGCTTTGGAAAAGAAGCACAAACTTAAAATGCATTAAAAATCATGAAAGAATGAGCGGGCTGCACCGTGTCCCGCTGAAACTATGAGGTGACTTGGAGAGGTGAGCTGTGCAGGTGCAGGGTGGCGATCTTTGCATGACAGGAGATAAAAACAAGACAGTTTGTTACACTAAGCTAACAGAGAATTCTGCATTGCATTAGAATTTGGACACTAAAATGTCAGACTTGAAATATCCTGCAGGACAGTGATGAAGCATTCTGACTGAGACGTGACGGCATTAAGTTTGCAGCAGCCGCAGTGAACACACAGGAAGCTGCTTGTCTGTGCACTCAGTATAGAGACAGACTAACTGAACCGTGGCCTCCAGAACCGCCCCCCTTATGAGTCCGAGTCTCCTCGTGTTGATAAATCACGGCTCTGAGCTTAAAGAGTCGTCACCTCGGGAGGAATAAGAACTCTTACTCTCTTCCTCTTCCTGCCAGCCATTATTTCCACAATAGTTAAGCGGGCTGTTAACACACTCGGCTCTGTGTTACAGCTAATTGTTCCTGAGTTATGGAGCCTCAGCGAGCCAGACGACCTAACACAATTATCTGTGTGCTTTCAGGGCAGGATCCTGTCCACCAAGGAGGTCGGCTTCTTTCCAAGCGACGCTGTGAAGCCGTGCCCGTGTGTAAGCTGCAGTTACTTCTTCTTCTTCTCTACATTCAGCCTGTCGTAGCTGCTCGTGTGTGTGTGTTTATTGTCAGAGCAGGGATGTGAGGATGTGAGGGGGGCTGTGTCACCTGGCACGAGAAGATAAACACTCTGTTCCCAGAATAAGGAAGTTCTAATGAGATGAAGGTGGTTCACGGTCTAATTCTCTTTATCAATAAGAAGCAATAAACAAAACAACTTCTTATAAGGAAGAAGAACTATTTTATTTTGTGCAAACTAAAACTGTGAAGGTACCAGAGAGGAGAAGCAACGTGTTCCTCTTCACCTGCTTCTCTCCTTTAAACCTCTCCACCTCTGGATTGTCATGTTCTATTTGACCAAATGAAACTCACACTGTGTCCAGCTGCTGCAGGAATACGAGTCGTCCTGTAGATAACCTGCTGTTATCTGCTCTGCTGTAAAGATAAGAGAAGCATTACGCTGTTTTATGACACTGAAAAGATTCTGTTTTATTGAGGAGCAGAAATCTGGCCTGTTGAGTGGGAGCCAAGAACATGATTTTATTGTGTTGTGTTCAGGTTGTTTCAGTGAAAGCTTCATGACAATAACAAAAACACACTTTGCTCTTTGCTCCAGGTCCCCAAACCCGTCGACTACTCCTCTCAGCCCTGGTGAGTTCACAGAACACCAACACTATTACTGAATGTATTTAATAGGGGAAAACAGTACTTAAAACCTGGGCCATGTTTTACATCTTGTTTGGGTCTAAATGATTCACAGGAACACGCAGTGTGTGAGTGTCTCCAGTCGATGTGTTCGTCCTGTAGCAGTGAAACTGTAATGGCTGCAACATAATCCTTGATGGGTCAAAGGTCGTCCACTAAAAGTTCTTGTTGTTTCCACTGACAGGCTCAGATTGTTCTTCTAAGTGTGTGACGACATGACAGAAAGGATCCCTACAGAGATAGACCTTTGTGTTACAGAGGAAGATGATTGTTTTAACCACACACAGACGTTACATCGCTCTCTGCAGACAGACCAGACTCCATTCATAAAAACACTGATTTTAGCTCACAGGACACAGGAGCTGCTGCTCACCTGCTGCCTCACCTGTTGGGCTGCTTGTGTTATTGTGTGTTACACAAAAAATGCTTTGTGATCTAATTTGGATGTTTAAAATTGACCATGTCAAATAATAACAAAAATAAAATAACAGATCGAGGCAGCGGTAGACCAGCAGCTCCTTCGTTACCCCCAATGTAAAATCAGGTAAAATGTCAAAGGAGTCTGGTTGGGAAAAACAAGAACTTTTCGTGGCCATACTTTGTTAAGGGGCATCTTCCACAAGAATTACTTATCAGTCATGACAGCCTGTTTCACTGATGACGTTGAAGAAATCTCACGGAGCAATATAAAACTGTTGTACCTGTTACGGCTCAGGTTAAAAAATAACGGCTTAAACAGCTGTCACAAAATCTGACCCGGCATTATGCGGTATAAGTTAGTATCAGTCCATCATTAATGTGAGGCACATGGTGTTCATGTCTCTGTTGTGTTGCAGGTTTGCAGGACCCATGGAGAGGCTCCAGGCAGAGGCAGAACTCATCAACAGGGGGAACAGCACGTACCTGGTCCGCCATCGCAGCAGAGAGTTCACAGAGTACGCCATCAGTATAAAGTAAGTGTGACACCTCCATCAAGTCATTAAGATAGATCCTGCCTCATACAGACACTTTGTGAATACTGCTCGGACCTTGTTTTTAAAGGACCAGTGTGTCAGGGGGATTTATCCTTATAATAAGAACAAGATCTGTGTTTAATCACTTTTAAATAACTATTCTGTATCATTACAATTTATATCTACAGACAAAGTATCTGGAAAATTACTGGTGAAAGTTGATCCTGTATAAGCTTTGAGATACTCCCGACGTCCTGTCAGTGCACCGGCAGTGGACAAACCAAACTCCATTCAAAAAACACTCATTTTAAGTAGTGCTCTTGTCGTCTGCAGACAGACCTGTTAAAGCATGACCTCAGCCTGTTTACAAACCTGCCTCCTGATGTAGTTCTCTCAGCATCCTCTCAGCCTGTTGATTGTCATTAAATCTCAGTAACATCTGTTTGTTGTGGCTTCATAGCGCTGTAGTGAGACAGATCTCAGCCCACGTGTGACCTGATAGATACAGTGAAACTGCCACTCAGTTGTTATTATGTTTCTTGTTCTGTATGTCTGTTGGATTCATCAGAAGCTTTCAGCCAAACCGCAGCATCGACTACATGAACTCCCGGCTGTACTTTAGAAACTGACGGAGCGATTTATAGCCGTCGTCCTCTGAGGCCGAGTCTGTGGTTAACCACGGTGATGTTTGTCGAGCTGACCAAACCAGAAGCTCGTCATGCTGCAGGGTCAGGTTAAAGCATGTAACAGTCCTCATTAAGGTTTGACCACAAACCCACAGAAACAATTATTCTGAGAATAAAACAGACATTTTAATCTTTCTATCTTAATGTTTATGTCAGGCCCTCGTGGTGTTAGCGACCCTGCTGTTGTAACTCAGTCTGCTTAGAAAGATAAACGACGTCAGTGTTTGTGCAGGCAGAGACAGAAGAGCTGCTGTCTCGTGTCTGAGCTGCAGAAACAGATTTTTATTCTTATTTAGACTCTTTTTTTCCTCTCTGAATGGACGTCTTCCAGTTCCTCCTGCGCTGTGGTCTTAATTGGTTGTGTTCACACAGACGAGCCGCTCTGAACAGAGCAGAGAGCGACTGTGAGACTGTTCAAGGTTATACAAACCTCCCCATGAAAGAGAGAAGCAGACGGAGGCGACTGTGCTGCGGGGACGACATTTAAAAAGTATTACTCATAAATAGAAACGTCCTCTCCCTCGGAGTTTGCAGAAGATTTTCATGATTGTTTCCAAACAGCCGAGAGACTTCACTGCTGTCTGAATAAAGTGCTCAGATTTTAACTGTTCCCCCGGAAGTTAAGGAAGCTGTCTAGACAGTTTTGGCCGCCCACAGAGGACAGTCTCTCTGCCTCTAAACCCGTCTTTGTTCTTAATGTGAAAAGGCTCATTTCACGTCCTGCAGAAATCGAGACGAGTAGGTTCATGCCACTTTCACACCTGTACGGTAAATGCAAAGCCACAGCCAGGAGACAGCTAGCTTAGCTTAGCATAAAGACTGAAGCAGGAGGAATCAGCTAGCCTGGCTCTTTTTAAAGATGTTGTTGGTTGCATAATTCAGTCTACACTAATGTTAAATGAGAGCCATAATAACTTGAATAACACTTACTTCACCTTTAGGTTCTACAGAACATCTCGGCTGCAGTTCAGAGTGTTAAAGTAAAAATGTTTCTAAAAGCTGCTGAAAGAAACAAAGAAACAACTCGCTGAGATTTAAAAGTGACACATTAGCTTCCTGACTTTAAGTCATTGTGCTAAGCTAGGCTAACTAGCTTCTGACTGTACATTCACATCCACATTTCAGACACAGATGAAGGTGTTACTGATTTTCTTTAACATTAACATCGAGCAGTAACATTCAGGTGGATATAGACATCTTTTAACACCTGCAGTGATGAAGTCAGGACTTTGAAGGTAACACAGTGTGTTTCTGCTCATCCCGCGCTGTAATTGGTCTCACATCATGTCACCGCGCTCCGTTAATTCTCTCTCTGTTTGGGTCGATAGAGTTTGGAGCTGGGTCTGATTATCCTCAGGTCCCTGTGTGGAGCACGTCCCTCTGGTTTTTAGTTCACTAAAGTTTTCTAAAGGTTCATTTGTGAATTTAAGTCAGTTGATAGTTTAACCCTTAAAGCTCTGCAACAGACACACTGGTGTCTTATTGTGATGTCATCTCTGAGAGCTTTTCAGGAGTGTAACATCACTTCTCTCTGTGAGTGCTCATGTGAGGTATGTTCTTTATTTTAAATCAACTTAAACAGGATGATGGAAACTATGGAGGTTTGTTTCTATAGAGCCACTGAGTGTACAATTAGTGCTGCCCCCTGGTGTTAGCATCAGGAAGAGCAGCTTCAGACCAGGGCCGATGAAGCTGAGGGGCTGAAAGCAACAGCGTCTGTGTTATCACGTCTTTCTACAACATCTTAAAGCTGTCAGAGCGATGGGCTCTTTATGCACAGCTCGGCTCTGTGAGTCACGTCTGCAAACTTTCCCTCCTTCAGCCTCCGAGCTCAGGCGGCCTCCCTGTGAATGAAAATGAGACTGTGCGTGTGTGTGTGTGTGTGTGTGTGTGTGTGTGTGTGTGTGTGTGTGTGTGTGTGTGTTGGGCGGCACACATTTCCTCCTGACCACCCATCATTCTCGTGTCACAGACCTCTGGGACCTCATGCATTAGAGCGAGGTTGGCTCCATGCACAGAGGCCAGGGGGGCAGCCACGGATCGATGGTGGTGATCAGAGAGGGAAATTACACTCATAACTTATTCAATGGCCCACAGGTACAACAACGACGTGAAGCACATAAAGATCCTGACCAAAGAGGGCTGCTTCCACATCGCAGAGAACAAGAAGTTCAGGAGCATATTAGTGAGTCTCTTTATTTTTTAAATTCCACCACTGCGACTCATAAATAAAGCAGCGCGCTCGCTTAATGAAGTGTCAAAACCTGAATTTTATTTTAGCAGAGTGCACAAAAATAGCCGTGATTAGAGGCGTGTTTATACTGGCCTCAGGCTGCAGCATTATAGATAAGTTCAGGGCGTATTGGAAAGTTCAGCTGCTTTATTTATGCCACGACTGTAAACTGCATATTTCACATGAAAGCTGTTCAGGTCTTTAAAGGCTTTAAATATCACTGTGTGATCTCTGTGCGTTTTACAGTCACAAAACTTCGTCCAATGTGGAGCTGCATCATGTCAAACATTCAGCTGTCAGAACACATTACAACGCAGCAGATGGTGTTATTTATAAGTGGCAGAGGGTTAAAAGCAGTAGGCACTGTCATCATCATTTAAAGCAGGCTCTTAATGAGTGACAGATGTGTAAATGTTCTGATGTAAACAGCTGTCACACGCGCTGAAACACACACATCTATAAAAGGCTCATTTATCTGCTTTAACTGATTTTTAAAAGAAATGTGACGTGCAGTAACCACACATTTAAATACTGTCTATGTCTATTAGTCTGATTATTTATACATATACGTGTGTGTGTGTGTGTGTGTGTGTGTGTGCAGGAGCTGATCGAGTACTACAAGCACCACTCCCTCAGAGAAGGTTTCAGGAGTCTGGACACAACGCTGCAGTTTCCTTACCGGGAGCCGGAGAACGCTGCTGTGCAACGCCTCAACCGGTCGGGAAGCAACAGTGAGTACACGTGAGCCTTCGCTTAGAGGAGGAGCAATCCAACGAGAGGACACGCCACACTGAGCGACTCATTATCACAGTCTGTTCATGAGAAGTGGACGAAGCCATCGTTACGTTTGTCGACTAAAGTTTGGCACTTCAGCTGAACCAGAAGTGACCATATTTGGACGAGAGTTAGACATCTCATCTTATCTTATCTTATATTGGCTAACTCTAATGTTAGCTCCTAGCGAGGTGCACCTCTGAATCATGGTAACTCCTTTATTAGTATGGCTACTAATTTTAGCTAGCTAAAACAGGCTAAACAAAGTGTCTTTTAGTACAACCGGACGCAGACATTTTCAGGTCGCCATGGTAGCGACTTCAAGTAGCCCCGCCCTAACTCCTCCCCTCTCTCTGGTCTGTGTGACTCTCAATGGGAGCATCAGTGACTAAATGAACATCATGCTGTGTTGAAGGAGACTTGAAACTAGAGACTGAGACCATAAAGTCATTAGGAACATGTTTACTGAGGGAATACATCAGGAGAGGAGGAGGAGCATGTTCTCATAGACTTCTATAGGATCAGACCGAGTCGCCCCCTGCTGGACATAACAAAGAATGAAGGTTTAAGACACTGATGTATTGGCATGTTTGACAGTCCTACATGCTGTCAGCCAATCATCAGCAGACTGTTAATAGAGCGCTCTGTGTGATCTCTGCTGATCATTCACTTCCTGTCATTGTTGATAGTGTTTGTTTCCTGCTGCTGTTTCAGCCCTGCTGATTTCTCCTCCTCTGTTTTCTCGCCCATCACCCCCCCCTCTCTCTCTCACTGCTTTAATTCACATGGGAGCATCTTCACAGCCTTAAAGAGACACTGTAGGTACATATTTACAGTTAACAACAGCCCGGTCTGCTCAGACGCTAATCGCTTGTGACTGAACTGTCAGACGCTGGTTGGAGAACAGACTCGGCGTGTTATTAGATGTGATCACATTGTTTCTGGACGTTTAAACAAAGATGGAGGACGGTTATATTCTCATCACCGCTGGGGATGTTACAGGAAATAATGTCGGCCATTATTAGTCACTTTGGCTTAGCTTCACGTTTATCAGTAAAACGTCACAAATACATTCGTTATACGTGGCATGTGGACAGTTTGCTATTGTAGGTAATCCACTGTACCCACTGATTTTAACTGTAGCTGTTGGAGACTCTTTTCATGTTGGTTGTTTTCACGTTACATCACAAGTTTCTGTGCGACCCCAGGCCCACCGAATCCTTACTGTGAACTCGTCTAGCGAGCATTGGTGCCAAACTCCTGGTCTGTGTCTCCTGTGATCCTCTGGCGTGTTTGTTTCTACATTTAATTAAAGAAAGATCAGTTCAGTCTGTCGCCTGTGGTTTCACATGTCTGTGTGCCTCCCACAGAGTTTATATTAATGTGGCTTCAAACATGAACAAATACTAAATGTAAACATGATTTGGAGTTCGTAACTTTTAAACTAACAACTTGAGTTTATTATTTAAGGTCCCAGTGTTACACGATCATGTGAAGATATGTAACAGCCTTAATAATGATAATGATCACAGACTAAATCAGTCTTATCAAACCATCAATGTTTCATCTACTTAGCACAAAAGTTTGAGTTTCCTGGAGACGTTCAGAATGAAAACTCGCCATGAAACACCTCACAGAGCCCAAACCATTCAGCTGTTAGCTTGTCTGGTTGTTGTTGGGGCGATGATTGGAGCTGTGTGATGTTTCTTTAACTGTGTGAGAATCAGCTTTTAGTTCAAACCTGTCAACACTTTCAGACAAAGCAGCTTTTGTCAGTAACACTTTGAGAAGCTGAGCTGCTCTGAACGCAGCACGCTGGTGAATCTTTATGCATGCAGCTGCTGCCTCGTCTTAACTGTGTGACTTTGTCAGTCATTAGCCTAACTAACCTGATTCCTCTCAGCACTCAGGTGTGAGAGACGTTATTTATCATCAGCAAGATGTTTCCCCCTCTGAGTCTAACAGGTGTGGGGCGTGAAACTTTGAACCTCCATCTTAATGAGAGGATGTTTTGGTTTGAAGTGAAGCAACAGATACAGCAGCAGCTTCGTCACCGTGCCAACAGAGGAGTAAAATCAGACTTTTCTCTGACAGAAGCTTTCGCTTGTCTTTGTTCATTTACTGATTAAAAGGTTTTTTTTTAACTTGAAAGGTTAAAGAAAGTCTTTATTTGGCTCGGCTGATGATGTCAAGTGAGAATGAGTTGAAAAAACATCGAGAGATTTAAACACTTAGAATTAACAGTCTGCCACCTCGAACTGAAGAACACAGCGTCCCCATTTCTCCTCTGCAGCATTGTGTTAGCATTAAGGGTTCTGCTTTTGGATGCCTTCAATGTTCTGTATCCTCAACAGCAGTTCTACCTGGTGGCGTCCCTCAGGGCTCTGTTCCCGGGCCTTTCCTTTTCCCACTTTATATCCTCCTTACAGGGTAGATTCTTAGAAAATATGGCATCTTGTTTCACTGTTATACAGAAACACATTTACATACAACAACAGAAAGATTAAGTTAACTCTTTAAAACCCCTGTTGGAACATCTGAGTCCGAATCTTTTATTTGGACCCAGTGGTTCCTGTAAGGACCCTCATATGGACCAGTGTTCCATGGAACCATACACCAAACACACTGTAAGAGATCTGAGTGTGATTATGGACAGTGAACTCATACTTGCCTACAAACCATTAAATGGGCTAGCTCCAAGTTCTCCTCCCCTTTGACCTTTAAGACCAAAAGTTTCCTGACTCAGACCAATCAATCGCCCCCAGAGGCTGTCCTCTACGCTGCCTGTTTTAAATCCTCTTCAAACTCGTTTTTGTGAAATAGCTCTGAGCTCCGTCTGACAGGTCGTATTGTCTTATAACTGTTTTCTGTGTTATTGTCCTTTGAATGGATCTCTTTGTTTTACTGTTTTACTTACTTTGACTGAACAGGACTTTGATCAACTGTTGTGGTTTAAAAATCAATTTGGATTGGATGTGAAGACGGGAGTAAACTCTTAAACACCCAGCTCGTCGCATAGCCAGAGAAACAAAGGGTGTTAAACAGTGAGCGAGCCAGGCAGAGCAACATCACCATCAGTTGGTTAGTGGAAAACATATGACTCATCAGCATCAGAGAGAGATTCCTGAATCCTGTTTTCACACCGTGTGGTGGGAACGACACAGAAGTCCCAGCCTGCCGACGGTGACGTTGAAGCGAGAGAAATGTGAACAGATTGTTGAAACTCTGCGTCAGATAACGAGCGCAGACGGCTTCAGTCTAAATGAGTTCTGTTCCGGTGCTCTGTCTCGTCTGCAGCCTCCTCCTGGTGTGCACACTTCATTCTCTCTCGCCGTTAAATCTCTGTTTTGATTTCCATCTTCCTCGAGCCCTGCTGGAACTCTGCTAATTAATGTTTTCGCTTTGTTTGATGTTTTTTGGACTCTTTGCAGACGAAGAACTGATACTTCTTACTAACTACAAAAGCAGCAGAGTTAACTCAAACATTTACGTGTCCACGGAACAAACTGTGTGGGACTCTGAGCTGATTGCATTGTTGTGAGATGACACGCTGCATTTGAGTACGTGTGTGTAGTTCTATCAGTGTACCGGCTCACACTGTGTATTCTGTCGGGGTCCACAGATCAGGTTTAACAAAAATGAAGCGTGTAAAATGCAGCTGGTGTTTTGGTGTCTGTTTGAAGAGGAGGGCGATCCCTCTTCATCTTGTTGTACCGTGACACCATCAGAGGTTGCTGAGCTGTCTGTCAGTCTGCTGATTAGTATTCATTTTAGAACCACGCAGCTCTGCTCTCCTTACAGCATGTCAATAACCCTCGCTGGTTAACCTGCCAGCAGGACTGTTTGGAGCGTCGCATTTATCATGAAGTTCAGGCGTTTATCCGTCATTATGGAGATTAGATTTGATGTTCCCAGGGGCAGACAGGCGAACTTTAAATGTGGGGCTGTGCTGGAGGCACAGGCAGAAAACTTATTGATATTTAAATGAATCAATACCAAATAATCAGCTTCAGATATACATGTGAAAAAGAATGAGCTGGTATTTGTGACGTCCCATAAAGTTTACAGCCGTGGTCACATGAGGCAGTTTCCTCCAGGGAAAGAGGCAGCCATGTTGTTTGTAGTCTTTATATGTCTCTTATGGTCATTTAGTGTGTAGTTGTTTTGAACGTCTTTGTAGCCATCTGACCAACCTTTGTAGTTGTTTTCCATCCTGTGTCGCCGTTTTGAGTCTCTGTGTCTGTTTAGTGATTTTAGCTTCTAGTGTCGTTGTGGTCGTTTTGTGTTTGTCTGCGTGTTTTTATCTCGTTGTGTTTGTCTGCGTGTTTTTATCTCGTTTTGTTTGTCTGCCTGTTTTTATCTCGTTGTGTTTGTCTGCGTGTTTTTATCTCGTTGTGTTTGTCTGCGTGTTTTTATCTCGCCGTGTTTGTCTGCATGTTTTTATCTCGTTGTGGTCGTTTTGTGTTTGTCTGCATGTTTTTATCTCGTTGTGTTTGTCTGCATGTTTTTATCTCGTTGTGTTTGTCTGCGTGTTTTTATCTCGTGTTTGTCTGCGTGTTTTTATCTCGTCGTGGTCGTTTTGTGTTTGTCTGCATGTTTTTATCTCGTCGTGGTCGTTTTGTGTTTGTCTGCGTGTTTTTATCTCGTTGTGTTTGTCTGCATGTTTTTATCTCGTCGTGGTCGTTTTGTGTTTGTCTGCATGTTTTTATCTCGTTGTGTTTGTCTGCATGTTTTTATCTCGTTGTGGTCGTTTTGTGTTTGTCTGCATGTTTTTATCTCGTTGTGTTTGTCTGCATGTTTTTATCTCGTTGTGTTTGTCTGCGTGTTTTTATCTCGTGTTTGTCTGCGTGTTTTTATCTCGTCGTGGTCGTTTTGTGTTTGTCTGCATGTTTTTATCTCGTCGTGGTCGTTTTGTGTTTGTCTGCGTGTTTTTATCTCGTTGTGTTTGTCTGCGTGTTTTTATCTCGTTGTGTTTGTCTGCATGTTTTTATCTCGTCGTGGTCGTTTTGTGTTTGTCTGCGTGTTTTTATCTCGTTGTGTTTGTCTGCGTGTTTTTATCTCGTCGTGGTCGTTTTGTGTTTGTCTGCGTGTTTTTATCTCGTCGTGGTCGTTTTGTGTTTGTCTGCATGTTTTTATCTCGTCGTGGTCGTTTTGTGTTTGTCTGCGTGTTTTTATCTCGTTGTGTTTGTCTGCATGTTTTTATCTCGTCGTGGTCGTTTTGTGTTTGTCTGCATGTTTTTATCTCGTCGTGGTCGTTTTGTGTTTGTCTGCGTGTTTTTATCTCGTTGTGTTTGTCTGCGTGTTTTTATCTCGTTGTGTTTGTCTGCATGTTTTTATCTCGTCGTGGTCGTTTTGTGTTTGTCTGCGTGTTTTTATCTCGTTGTGTTTGTCTGCGTGTTTTTATCTCGTCGTGGTCGTTTTGTGTTTGTCTGCGTGTTTTTATCTCGTCGTGGTCGTTTTGTGTTTGTCTGCATGTTTTTATCTCTTTGTGTTCGTCTGCGTGTTTTTATCTCGTCGTGGTCGTTTTGTGTTTGTCTGCGTGTTTTTATCTCGTTGTGTTTGTCTGCGTGTTTTTATCTCGTTGTGTTTGTCTGCATGTTGTTATCTCGTCGTGGTCGTTTTGGTGCCACTGTGGAACCTTAGTGCCTCTTTTCAGTTCTTTTGTAAGTCTTTATGGTCCGGCCGATCTCTTTGTAGCTGTTCACAGTCGTTGTGGTTGTTTCCCCTGAGTTTGTGGTTGTCTGGTGTCTGATTATTTTCTGTGTAACCACAGCTAACCAGACCTCTCCTCTTTATTAAATTTCATCTCTTTTGAATGAGAGTCTTCCCTTGTCCAGATAGTACAGATAGTTCCTATATCAGGATTGACCTCATTTGTCGACCCCAGTTAACTTTTCTGGACTAAATCAATCGCTGGCATCCAGACTCCTTTTATTGTATTGATGCTATTTCGTCTTTTTTGAGCGCTGATCCTCAGAAAACCTTTAATAGAATCAGCTCTCTCACCTGACTGAACTCCTGCCACACTTGCTTTTAGACATTCAAAAATAACCCAGTGGACCATCCAAAAAGACTAAGGTGATACTTTCAAAAGGCGCTAACACCGCCAACGACAGAGCTGGAATCAGATCAATGCCTGAAGCTTGTTTTTGTGCCAGTAGAAATACTGTGGGACCGATAGAAACACGAGGATGGAGGCCCACGGAGGGTTATTTCTCGAGTTGTTTGCGAGGTAAAGGCACAGATCGAGAGATCTGCTCTGTGGGCACTGACAGCTTCAGAAATAAAAGAATCAATTATGTGCAGGATAACAAAGGAAACTACAATAATAGTAGAATATGAATAAAGAATATGGTTGTCTGACAGATGAAGCTTGATGTGTATCTGCAGCTGAGTCTGTATTACAGCTGTATGATTGTGTTATGAATATGCAAATCTATTCCCTGTGCAGTCATTGGGAGAACACTGCATGTTCCTCCCAATTAGATGAACAACTGAGACGTCGTCCTCCATTAATGATGCAGACAAACAAGATGCGCCTTTACTTCATATTTCAACACAATCCAAGCAGCGGTGTCGATTTGTTTTGGATCCTCGAACATGGTCTGAAATTTTAGACCAGATCACAAGTTTGACATCTCCTGTTTGAGTGAAGGGGACACTCAGGTGTTTTTAAACCTGGTCCAAATGACCAACTGAAACAGGCTGTAATGGCTGCAACATAATCCTTGATGGGTCAAAGGTCGTCCACTAAAAGTTCTTGTTGTTTCCACTGACAGGCTCAGATTGTTATTCTAAGTGTGTGACAACATGACAGAAAGGATCCCTACAGAGATAGACCTTTTTGTTACAGAGGAAGATGATTGTTTTAACCACACACAGACGTTACATCGCTCTCTGCAAACACACCAGACTCCATTCAGAAAAACACTGATTTTACCTCACAGGACACAGGAGCTGCTGCTCACCTGCTGCTTTGGTTGGTTCGTTTTTGTGTGTTATTGTGTTAGAAAAAACAATAGTTTGGTTGGGCATCATAATTATAGACACCAAAATATCATGCAAACAGAGTAAAGTAACTGATCGAGGCAGCTTAGACCAGCAGCTCCTGCATTCTACAATGTTAAATTACTGGGGTTTTTTTCAATGGAGTCTGGTGTGTTTGAAGAGAGAGACGTAACGTCTGTTTGTGGTTCTGTTTTTAACAAAAGGTCTGCCTCTGTAGGGATCCTGTCTGTAATGTCAGACATTGAACTTTGTTGCAGTCATTACAGCCTGTTTCACGGCTGTCAGCTATTCGTCATTTAGCTACCTAAAATATGTAGTTATAGGAACCAGGTTGAAAAATACCAATGTCCCTCTGTAATTCTTAGACTGTTATGCCAAACAGTGTAGAGGTTTTCATGGGTACACACTGATTGAGTGAAAAACAGGCTGTGTAGATGGTCTCCGCTCTCTGCAGCTCCTCCTGTGTGTCATTTATCTTTCATCAAACTGCAGCTGTCTTCTTTATACCTCTGAAGTAAAACAAACCTCAGAGTTTGGATTTTTAAAAACATGTTTTATTTTTCTCCTTTGCTTCTCTCTCCTCCTTCCATCCCCCCATCCCTGCCCTCTCCCCCTCTCATCTCTGCGCCCCCTGCCTGGCCCGCCCTGCTATAGCCCCATTGCTCTGCGGCCTCTCTTTTGTATCTCCTGCCGGCTACAGCTTTGTACCGCCTTCCTCTGCTCCCTTCTGGTCAGGTACAGGTATCGCTTCTCTCTGTCTCTCTATCACTCTCTCTCTCCTTTCATGTTGAAGGCTGCTTAGCATGCTGGCTGCAGCTCAGTGCAATCACATCATCGCCGGCAACTCTGCCTTTACATCTGACATCTCGCTTCCTATTGCACCAATCTTCCGTATTGTGTGCACATACTTGTCATCCTGTGTGCTTTAGTAATGCATGTATGTGCTGTTTATATGTGTGCCTGTGTGCATTTTAGCATGGACAGACCTGTGAGAAAGCAGTGGAGTTTGGAGTGTGTGTTTGCTGGCGTGTGTCTGTCAGTCAGAGTAAAGGTAAAGGTGTCCAAACACACTGAGCTCCTTTATATTAGATATTCTCTCCCTCCGGCCGGGTTGTAAAGGTCTGACACTCCATTTCCACCTGTCAGCTCAGCCCAGTCCGACCCGCGGCTCGGTGTCTGCAGCAGGTAGACAGTCAGCAGAGTGGGATGGAGCTGTGCTAACTAGCTAACCTGCTCCACACCTGTCTGTTATACTGCTGTCTGCTCGACAGGATGTCTAGTTGCACACATCCGGCTGTCTGATAACTCCAGCTGCGATGGGCTGCACAGTTATAAACTTCTCTTTTTAAGTAGACAGTGTAAATAAATGACATTAATAGTAGTGTCAAAGTGTGCAACAATGAGCTTATTATCTTATTGTGTCGTCCATCTGATCAGCTGAGACATGAGTGGGAAGAACAGCTTTAAGTCTACATGTCATTTATTCTTCAGCCTTCATTAGAAAGCACATTGAGCTGCACTTATCTGAACGTCTCAGTCACCACCAGCTGGTTCCACTCTGTTTGATTTAAATCACTTTTATTTCTTTCAAGATTATTAGATTATTAATGCTTCCAGTCATTCTGATGTTTCTTTAATGCTCAGCTGTTATAGTTTGCATTGCCTTTATAAGATGCTCTTTGTAAGAAGAGAAGAGACCAAACAACATAATAAGATAACACTGACTCATGCTTACTCATCGCCTCCTCTGATGTTGAGCCCTGAGAACATCTAGGCCTTATGGGTAATGGTGTTTTTGTTATGAAAGATAACATAAATATTGAATGAACAACTTTATTAGATTGTTTTTCATTAAACTACTGACATTATCTAAACATACGAGGTGAGCCACACGAGTTGTTAGAGTTATGACAGAATGTCATTTTAAATAAAGTTTTGTTACTTCTGGAACAGAACCCGGGATTTTATTTATGTAAGTGCAGTCTGATCATTTATATGTCAGCAATATCATGTTTAAACTTACAAAGACCAGCTGATCGATCGATCGATCGATTGATCGATCTATCTTCTGAAAGCGGTTTGAATACAGATATTTATCTGAGAATTAAAAGTATGCTAATGCTCGTACAGATAATGAGACCAAAGGTTTTTCTGAATGAATGACAAACACCACCCATCTCCACCTGTGTGTGTTTGTGTACATGTGACACTGAATGTGATGTTTTACATATTTTACCTAACACATCTTCTGCACCTCAGATTGCTTTATTCTGTATATTTTTTAACACCCACCTCTCTCTGTCTCCGTCTCTCTGTGTCTTCTCAGTGTTTACTCCGAAGGTGATCGGCGTGGCAATAGCACGGTACGACTTCAGCTCTCGAGACACCCGGGAGCTCTCGCTGCAGGAGGGTGACGTGGTGAAGATCTACACGAAGTCAGGAGCTAACGGCTGGTGGAGGGGCGAGGTCAACGGCAGGGTAAGAGGCAGGATTAAGAGGCAGGATTAAGATGCAGATGAACACTGTCTCCCTTCACCAGATCCAGACGGGGAAATGAGTCTTTTCAGGGGCTGATGGGGTCATCAGCAGCAGCAGGGTTTGATTCATGGAGGGACGTGTTTGGTTTGGAAGCTACTGGTAGCAAAATTCTGTCTTAAGTGTATGGGCTCATATAATTCATCCAGACTCTCCTGGCTAATCTTGTTGGTAAATTAGCTAGCTTGCTGGTTGTTAATGACTTTATCAGCTGTCTTAATATTATGACAAATGACTTGTACCCACCACAGCAGAGAATCCAACACAAAACAACATTTTACTGAGGGAAACATCATCAGGGCATTCGACTCTCCAGGGAACTTTGTGTGGTTTTGTTAGCTGAAGTTAGCATGCTTAAACCAGCTAGAAAGTACGTCTAATGTGGATAAAGTAAACAAATTCATCCAGACCCGGGGCTGATTTCTGCTGGCTAACTAGCTAGCCTTCTGTTAGCATATTACTTTATCAGCTGATGTTAGAAACCAACGAGCACCAGATCCATTCAATTTAGCTAAGCTACAGCTAGCTAGCTTACGTACTTACAGTATTGCTGGCAAATTACTATTTGTGATAGTTGGCTAGCTTGCCAAATTAGCCTACTTTATCAGCTAATGAGGCCCATGATGCTGACTTAATATTATAACAAACAATGAATGATGAAGCTAACGGTACAAAGCTAACGGTTACATGAAGTCGATCAGTCACATTTAGTCTTGGTACAGTCTTGGTTGTTGTTTTGTCCGATGTCCAGGATGTTCAGTCGTGTCGAGTCCACGTTACTCCAGGCAGAAAAGTGTCAGAACTTTCATTAGCTGTGTTTACACTTGAACCAGTTTGTCTCTATGTTCTGGCTGTAACAGTATGAAATCCAATTTAATGTAGCGCTAAGAAGAGGCTTTTTAAAGAAGAGAGGGTTGGCAGATATTCTCGTCTACAGGTACCTGGAAGGGACTCTTTGGATATAGTCTGTTTTATATTTAGTCTGACATGTAAATCTTTCCAACTCCTCTGTTTCACACCGTCCTCACTTGCACTTGTTTCTGTTAAATGAATAAATTCCCATCCAATACCACGAGCGCTTTATAATCAGGCGTGCGGCGTCGCTTCTAAATGCAGGGAGATATAAGTACTGACTCCCACATGCACCGCAGAGAGTGTTAGACTGAGTGTGTGTTTCAGGCTGTTGGTGTGTTTACTGAACAGCTGTGGTTATTAAAGAAGTGTGCCTGGTGTGTGTGTGTGTGTGTGTGTGTGTGTGTGTGTGTGTGTGTTGCTCTGGTGTAAACTAAAGTCTGTATGTAGAGTCTGCAGAGAGCCGTTAGAGTCTCTTTAGAGCTTCAGTTACGACAACAACAGAACTGCAGGCTGGAGAGAAGCTGTCTCAATCTGTCTGCTCAAACACACTACATACCTCTATAACCTGATAGTGTCAGTTCAGTGTGTCAGGGTCAGATTGTCATAAAGAGGTCAGTATATTGAATATTAACTGTCCGAAGATGTTTCTTTTGGCTCTTTTTGATGTGTGTGTTTGTTTATATTTTACAGTAAAGCTGATTTATGTTTAAATACGTCTTTAGTTCTTTTTGGACGATGGTTTCTTTGTTACATTTAATTTAACTTAAGCTATACACATTTAAAACACATTTATAACTGTCATTAAAACAGAAATAATATTTCATAGTTAATATTATTAAAGTGGTGAATTACAATATATCTAAACCGTGGCCCTATTGGTACATATTTAGGCTCTAAATGACTCACAGGTACAAACAGTGTGTGAGTGTCTCCAGTAGATGTGTTCATCCTGCAGCAGTGAAACAGGCTGTAATGGCTGCAACATAATCCTTGATGGGTCAAAGGTCGTCCACTAAAAGTTCTTGTTGTTTCCACTGACAGGCTCAGATTGTTCTTCTAAGTGTGTGACAACATGACAGAAAGGATCCCTACAGAGATAGACCTTTTTGTTACAGAGGAAGATGATTGTTTTAACCACACACAGACGTTACATCGCTCTCTGCACACACACCAGACTCCATTCAGAAAAACACTGATTTTACTCACAGAACACAGGAGGTTGCTTGTTTACCTCTGCCTTGATTGGTTAGTTTTTATGTGTTATTGTGTACAAAATGTGTTTGCTGGATCTGAACAAACCATTCAAAACACCAAAGTAACACAATAACAAAAAAAAAAACTAACTGATAGGTAGACCAATAACTCCTTTGCTCTCCAAGGTGAAATTGCCTTTTTTTCAATGGAGTCTGGTGTGTTTGAAGGGAGCGATGTAACAGCCTTTTTCTGATTAAAAATAAAATATTTTACTCAAACAAACAAACTAAGGCGGCACTTGATCAGTAACTCGTGACATAAAATAACTTATTTCGTTACTCAATATATGTCTACAATAAAGCATTCACCCTATTAAAGTTTTGGCATTGTAACACGACTTTCAGCACAGGTACAATAATTTGGGACATTGTGAGAGGAGCAAGTTAATAAGAATGTCCTCAAAGACTTCCTTAAAGTTAGCCTTGAGTTAAGAACACACATTCAGCATTGTGCTCCTAGAAATACATGAACGTTGGTGTTATAGAGGAAACTATTTGTAAAGTAATGTTATAATTGTAACGATGTACAGAGTTAGCAATACATGTCACATTGACCCTCTTCGTCCAACAGATGCAAACAGCTGCGTGGTACATTGTAAAGGAAAATGTGCTACACAGCTTTTTACTGTGGTTTTGCTGAAAGGCATTGTGGTTATTGTAGGAAATATCAAGAAGAATGTGTGTACTGCTGCTGTCCGTCCCTTCTGCTATGCTGACTGATTCCTGTCTCTGCCCCCCTCCCCTCAGGTCGGCTGGTTCCCGTCCACGTACGTAGAGGAAGGTGAGGAGTGAAGGTCCAACATGAGAAGAAGAGTTAAATAAAGAAGAAGGGCTGCAGCGGACTACGACGGACAGCTTCTGCTGCTCCCTCCTGAGTTTCAGTCTCCTCGCTGGATCTGCTGCCTGAAACGCCCCCGAGGCCTTCAGGAGAGGACGGGGCTCTGAACACTGCAGCGCTGCCCCATCCTTTCTGCTTCACTCTGTGTGGATAAGTGACTCCACCAACTAGCAGCTTGCCTGTCAGCGGGACACAAGCCCCCGCCAGACACCCCCCTCCTCCCCTCCCTGACTTCATCCATCCATAATTCACCCTCCTCCCCCTCTTCCCCTCTCTGCCCCGCCAGCCCCCAAACACACACCTGTTTCTGTGCCAAGTCAGCCGTCACCAAGCTGTCAAAAGCAGATACTCAAATGCTACTCTTCCATTCATGCACTCATCCATCCCTCCATCCCTCCATCCCTCCCTCCATCCCTCCCTCCTCCCTGCCCGCCCCTGTGGGAGCAGAGTTGTCCGAGCAGGAGCAGACCCTCACTTTCATCCCTCCTCTCTCTGAAGGATTTCACTCTTTCTTCCACTGATGCAGGTGCTTATTGATGACTTGATGACCCAGATTCACACACACACACACACACACACACACACACACACACACACACACCCATCTCTCTCCTCTTGAGATTATGATCACACACACACACACACACACACACACACCCATTTCTCTCCTCTTGAGATTATGATCACACACACACACACACACACACACACACACACACACACACCCATCTCTCTCCTCTTGAAATTATGATCACACACACACACACACACACACACACACTCTTACAGGAGTTGGAGCAGAGGGATGGATAGCATCGCTGCACAGAGCCGGCATTGATCGCTGTTGTTCCTGTTTTCCTCCCTCCTCCTACATTCTTTATCTGCAGCTCTCATCTTTTCACTTCTCTCGGCTCTTATCGGCGACAGGAGCCCGATCGCCGAGGGTTTATCTTATTGGAGGCATTAGCAGCTTGTCAGGGAGTCGCACTACCTAGAAGCTACCTGCCCCTGAAACAAAGAGTAGAGACAGACAAAGGGCACACTCTGAGCTCCTTTCTGTCTCTGTTTTTTGGATTATAAAAGTTGCATTTTCTTGTAAAATTGAGATTTATACTTTGCAATTCATCTGTGAGATGATGCATCCAAATGTTCTGTCACATGTCAGTGAACACTTTTACTACAGGTGCCATTTGACCATCTAACAGTGAACATCTGAAATCTAGCTGATTTATTTTGGCTTGAAAAACATCAAAAATAAAAAGAGTATTTGAAACACTTGAATCCAGCAGGAGTGATACGAGCTTTTCCTCTGCATCTCCCTGCTAACTGTCCTCCCTCTCACCCCCCTCCCTCTCTCTGCGCCCCCCCCTCACCCCCTGCTCACATTATGCACACTGTCTGCTTAATCCACAGTGAAAGAGGATTTTCCCACATTTGAGGGAATAAATACCTTTACAGAAAACACGACACACAGATATATCGACTCAGACAGAATAAGACGGCAACTTATGTCGTCTGGAGTCGAGGCCAAAAACTCCCCAGCAGCCGGCTTTGTGCTGCGACGGTTTAATCTCAGACGAGATGTTGATTCAGAGACGGTTTCTCTGATGACAAACTAACAACACTTTGTTTAGAAAATGTAGAAAGTGAGATCTTTATTTAAGTCACGGTCGGTTACTTCTGTTCAGGAACACGTACAGTCCTTTTAATGAAGACGTCTCAACATGACACGTTCATTTTTACTAACTAGTTTTTTATGTTTGAGGAGGAGCGAGGGAAACACAGCCAGACTCTCACACACACCTCCGCATGACATTTAAAAAGCATCCATCTCTTTCTGTTAAGGGAAACTATTTATGGAACATGCAATGTACATAAAATATCCATCACTGAGCACACGGGGGGTGCTGAAGGACGAGGCAGCGCACTCTCACAGAAATCAGAGCTGAAGTTTCAAAGTTAAATCACCCGATCAGTGAATCCATCACGGGGCTCATTACTGGATGCTGAGAGTGAAAGCGATCATCCTCTACGATCATGTCTGCATGTATACTGAGATTCTTTGTAAAGAGATGCTTTTGTGTGCGCTTAATGAAGCTTTTATTTTGAAAATCCCCTGACAGAGTTTCCAGTATGAAATGTACAAAAGAGTTTCTGTTGTTTAAATGTTGGACTGAAGAAACGTGTGAATCATTTTCATGTTTCTGTCAGTGTGAAGCAGAATATTTGTAACAGTGTCATAAAGTGACCACTAGATGGAAGCATGCTAAACACTTGTCCTCCTCTCCGCGCTGTAACCTTCAGCTCGTTACAGTTTGGAGATGACATCATCTGATTGGGAGGTGAACGATATTTAAAGAGACGATTAGCGACAAAACCACACGACCAAAATGCAGCAGACTGAGCTTTACTCAGCAGGAGCAAGATTAAACGAGGCTTTTACTGTGACATTATTGTTTCAAAGAAGGGCTGTGTGATATGTTAGGAGCTTCCTGTCCATGTGGAGGATACTTCTCCTCCTGCAGTCTCCCAACAGCCAAACATTAAATTTATAACATCTTTAGAATCCTTCGTTCTCACTGATGCGATCGAGCAGCAGCTCCTCTCCTGTGTGGGGAGCAGAGGAGAGGCAGAGTATTCTTCTGTAATCTCAGACTCCTGTAATCCACTCCCGCTCCTCCTCCTCCTCCTCCTCCTCCTCCTCCTCCTCCGCCCACATGAACTCTGACAGTGGGGCCGTTTACGACCGCAGGCCTCCTCCTCCCCTCCGAGTCAGTCCCAGATTTCAGTGCACGGGAGGAAGGCTCAAGGGTATCCGTGATCTAATCATTACACCATCTCCTCACCTCGGCGACCCCGCTGCATCCATCTCTCTGTCGGCTCCTCTCGCTCTGCCGCTATCTCACCGTGTCACTTCCCTTCTCTCTCTCTTTACTGCTCTCCCTCTCCATCCATCTTTCATCCAATCTCTGTCTGTATTCTGTCCCTCACCCCGGCGCTCTGTAGCTGCTGTATGTTGGCGAGAGGAGAATAGAAAACTCAGTAATATCAGGAGAGGGAGAGGGAGGCGGTCTGAGTCTATAAACAACTGCTGCAAACGACGACTATTTCAAATTAATAGACTCAGAAAATTCACCAATTAGAGAGAGAAGTTGACTTTCCTCATACTTCCTGTTTTGTGCAGAGATTTGTCCACATGCAGGGGCACGCTCTGCGTTCATGTGGAGATATATTCTGACAGGATTCAGGGCCCAACACGTCCCGGCCCAGCGGGGTTAAAGACACAGTCTCCTCAAGCAATTCTGTAGAAAGCTGAACAGAAAATATTTTTTTGATCCACTGATAATTCCTCCTCTGACTGAAGCCTTCTCCGTGTTTCTGCTCTGAAGCCAAAGATGTTCTCTGTACTTCCTGTGCACTCGTCTGTCTCTTCAGCACGGTACCGACCGCTGTGGCCTGACTCTATTACTGTGCAATCCTGACTGTGTAGCATTACTGTGTATTGTTATTGTACTATACTGTAAATGATGTACATAGCATATAATAAAGATATACATTGCTTCTTCTAAAGGGGTGTTTTTCATTTTATGCATCATCTCTTCACACGTTTCCAAAGACTTTACATTAACACAGCAACGTGTGTCATATGAGGTCGGCAGATGCATCTTAAAACACACCAACAATCAGAGATCAATATTTAAAACATATTTAAACTATATATACAAGATTAATTAAACAAATATCATGAATATCAGAGTTCCAGTGAATAAAGAGTTAAAAGCTCAGCAGTATAGCTTCAGGCTGCACTTCTCTGTGACTTTAAAGTGATCAATAAAGTCTTAAACCCAAGTCTAAATCTTACTGATAGCCGGAGCGGGTGGGATTAAAACTCGACTTGATATGGTCTCTACTTTTAGAGAAGGTTAAAATTCTTGCTGAGGCGGGTATAAAGAGAGTTGCAGCGATCTAAACCAAAGAAATAAAAGAACAAATTACATTTTCCAAATCAGCATGAAGTAAAAACGACTTCATGACTATGTGAGTAAAATTTGGCAGGACTACACAACTCTATTCACCTGGTCGTGCAAGGCCAGGTTACTGTCAGACACTGCTGGATTTCTACATCAGCTCATCAGTCACCCAGAGGCTGCAAACATAAAACAACTGCAGTTTTTCTTTCTTTGACGCAATAAAGTTTTCTAATATCCGACATTAAAGGTTCGTGAGAGAGATTTTAAAGTAGATGTGTGTGTGTCGTAAGCATGGATAGAAAATATACATGATGAATTATATGACCCAATGAACGCGTGCAGAGGGAGAAGAGGAAGGGGCCAAGCGTTGAGCCCTGAGGTACCCCACAGGTGATGTCTGCTGTGGATGACTGAGTTCAGTATTTTAATGGGATTTCAACCAAAGTAATGTGTCTTCCTGCGACTGAACATTCATTTCACTTTACTATAGAAGAAAGTTTTCCACAGCAGCGTTCTCGAGACAAGAATCTGCACTTTTTTAGACTAAAATTAGAACACGTGAGAGCTGACGTGACGTGTTGGTGTAAGTACACTCAGGTGTGTTTCAGACACAGTGGAAAAAGAGACTCCTTGGTTTACTGGGCAGATTAAAGGAATCTGATGCACTTAAATTGCGAATTTAAAGAATCCTTTATTATTTGAAGTCATCGTTGTACAAACAGCCGAAACATGTACAGAAGCACAGTCTTTGTTAGTGTTTGATTTACTGAAGAGGCCTGGCAGCTGAGAGTCTAATTCAGCCTCCTCTCTGCTGCTCAGCTCGCCTCACAGTGACTGTGAGGCTAAAATAAGTGTAGTAGTGCTCATTAAACAGCTGCCGTGGTGTTACTGCCATGTTTTGTTGCTGTTCCCTCCACAGGACTAAAATAACCTGCAGCCTGTGGGGGGCTGTTTCTCACTCGCTGATTGGCTAAAAGGTGTGAATGAATAAACGGTGGGTCTCTGCTGGTCTCGTGCTGATGATAAACTAAAGTAACCAAACTTCTAAATAAAGAAGGTTATACTAAATGCTAAAAAGTGAATGCTAACAGCGCTGTGTGTGAGAGAGCATGCTGGGAACTGTAGTACAACACACGCATATTTGTGCTTACTGTACTTAAAGATGTGTGTGTTTGTGTGGGCGGTGGTCTCCTCAGCCATCTGCTGCTCAGCTACCTGCCGCAGCTGAAGCTGGACTTGTGTATCGGACACTAAAAGATGAGCAGTACAGTCGGATCTGCTGGCTCTGCAGGGGAGAGAGAGACGCGACACTGAACACACACCGTGCTGCTGCAGCTCGGACGGGTCGGACGGATCAGACACCAGTCCACCTCCAGCTAAGTAGGTGCTCCGGTGTGACAGATGGTGGGAGACAGAGTGACATCAGCCTGCGTCACAGCGCTGAGAGGAGGGGGCGGTCTGATGGGAAACAGATCCTGAAGATGAAGAAAGATTTTCTGTGATGTGGAGCTCCGGTCACTGATGAGCAGGTTGTAGTGAGAGTCAGCGTGTGCTTTACCTCTGCAGGTGTCAGTAAACTGTGTCAGTATCATAGATGAGGCCGAGCTGGATGTTGAGCTTAGCGCAGCGTGAGGACCGAAGTATCTAAAGTATCTAAACTGATGTGCCACGAGAAAACAAAATAACACTGTGCAGAAATAACATTACAAATATTACAAACAGTTTCAGCTCAATTATTCAACTGGTTGTTTTAACACGTTGGCTGTAACTTCTGTTACAGACATTTTTAACCTTTCACATTGAATAGAAGAGTGTAAAGACTCAGTGTGTGTTAAAGGTTTCTTGGTGTAGATTTGTATATCCACTATAGATAAATGCTTCGTTGGCTTTATGAGGTGAAATGTGCCCCTTGCTGAACAAGCTAACTAGCTATTGTGCCAATATCACACGGTACATTATTAGCTTTGAATGAACACTTCAGTTAGCTGCCACTAGATTACATTAGATTATCAATCACCCGGATCATGTGAAACTATAACTTTAGTGTTAGGCTCCAAATATACCGTTTCAGTTTTGCTTTGTGTGACAGAGTACAGTAAGGTTCATGACCTCTGACATTATCATGTCTTAAACGTCAATATAACTGTGTGTAAATAGAAACGTGCTTCTGAATGGTATGACCTACACTGGAAGCATGTAGAGGGAGAAGAGGAGGGGGCCGAGCCCTGACCCTTGTGGTGCCACACAGGTGATCTCTGCTCTGAGAGACCTTTCTACATCACACCAGTGGAAGTTGGACTAGCTCTTAGAGGGATAGTTCGGATTTTTGGACACAAAGTTGTATGAAATACTTGCTCGTAGTGTAGTGGATGCAAAGCTATCAGCTCACTGAGTCCCGTGGTCCGAGTTCTGTTCGGTTTTGAAGGTAGAATAAGTAGTTCCGAGATGCCAGGGTCATGAAACCAAAGAATTTTACCCTATGGTGATGGTGATCCATTTCAACACCAAATCATCGTCCTACTATTTCATATACTGCACCGTTCTTTGGGCACTATTTTCTCTCTTGACAAATCCAGTATCACTACGCCTGCTGCAGGCCGGTCTCTCAGGTGACGTGATCCATCAGCTGTTTCTAACAGAACAGGCTGGAATCGGTGACTTGTGAGACGACGTTTGTTGCCACAGAGGAACGTACATGTCTGGTGTGAATTTGTGATTTAATAAAAAAATTCCACCGCACGTATTTCATCGTTTTCCTGACACAGATCGTGCCCTTCGTGATCGTATCCGTTGTTAAAGGTAAATCTTCATCATCACTCGCGAATCAGTCAGAATCAGCGTGAAACGGCTGCTAGGTCGGCATAGAAACCGGCCATCGGACCACTAACACAACATTTATCATGCATATGTCCATGTCTGTCTCACGTATACGTATGTTAACAGATGTGACGTACACAGAGGTCACCATATAGTTTATGTACCTCATCAGACTCGCTTCACGCTTCAGCTTCAGGAACCAAACACTTCAAAGGGGAAACATCGGAGTTAGAAAGCTCTGGACTGAAACCTGCAACAACACGATCAGGAGCACTGAAAGCAAACGCTCAGCTGACTGAACTGTTTTACAGTTTAGTGCTGCAGTTGTTTGTCTGCTTCTCTCTCTCCTCCGATTCTCTGCATCTCATTTAATCTGACTCTCCGGCTTCACTCCGTATATCTCCGTCTGTTTCTCGCTCGTGTTTCTCGGGTTTATTGCGTCTTTTGAGGCCGTGAGGGAGCCGTCATCTCTGCCAGACGGTGCTGCTGCTGTGTGTAAATATCAAGCAGCCCTGTTTTCCTGCAGACCATCAGCACTGCATAAACACGGACACACACACTCAGACATCATCACCATAAAACACACACACACACACACACACACACACACACACACACACACACACACACACACACTCCTATACCAGCAGCATCTCTCCTCACAGGCTGCAGCTACATTATACTTTAGTTTACTCTCCAACATAGTTTTATATTCAGCGCTGGTGCAGAAGTACTCATGTCCTCTATGACCCTGTGTGCATGTTCACATTACGTTTCTCACTGTGTGCAGGGCTATGCATTTATTCCAGCAGAGATTGAGACACACTCACAGCGTAGAGGCTGTTTTAAAGCTCCTGTCTGCCGTAGTCTTCTTTACATTCACACACACAAACACAGACGTATTCCTGCACACACTGGGAACAGGTGGTGCCACAATCATCGCCTTAAATAACAATCAGCATTAAAAACAGTTAAAAAATATCCTTTTCTTTTCTGAAAGTCAGTTTTATTTAACCACATAATGAAATAAAATATTGAACACAAACAGCGGCTTCATGCAGGCTGCACAGGGTCGCCCCTTCATCAAGGTCAGCAGGTCTGGGCAGCTGGCTGAGATGAAGCAGGCGTGAAGCTTGTTGCAGGAGTCACGTGTGCAGCTGATGGTCGGACTCAGTCTGAGCTGTAAATAAAAGCTCGGTGTGATGACACCCGGCAGGCTCACACTGTTCTCTCTCTTTGTGCAAACATTCAGATACAAACTGAGAGCGTGTTTGTGTCTGTAAGAAACGTGTGTGGAAGCTGCAGATGGACTGTGTGTGGTAATAACACTGCTGTGCTGTTACATGTATGTTATTCACAGCAGCTGAGTTCCTCAGCTGGTTCCACGCGTCAGTAACCATCGTCAGCTGAACTGTGCACATGATGCAGCACCGTGTGGCTCTTTACAGGCTGCTGGTGCGTTAGTGATGCACATGTTGGTGCAACTCTGCTGTGTTCAGTCAATGTGTACATTCTCTGACATTTAAGATATTCTTTTTATTTGTTTTATTTCTTCATGTTTGCTTTTTTGTTCCATAAATGGAGCGACGCCTGCGAGCTCGTTCAGGCGGGCGACTCGAGCTGCGAGTTCGCTCTTGACATGAGTCATCCTCCACGATCACCTGACAAACACGTCCTGCTATTTAAGCCGCCACGGCTTCCTCCCTCTGTCACTGCCACCGCTGCCCTGCACCAGTACCTGCAGGCTCCACCTCGGGGGGTTTAACACATCGTCTCATCACTCCTCACGTTTCTGCATGTAAAAGAAATCTGTGAGGAGTGATGAGGTCGGAGCCGAGACGACAAACATTTCAAACTGTTACAAGCGACAGTTGTCTGACTGAAATGCATTGTTTTTATTTTGTTCAGCACCGTGTAACGCTGGCTTTGAAAGGTGTTTGTTGTTGTTGTTGTTATTTTGATTATTGTTGTTCTGAGTATTTACAGCAGTAGATTATATCATCAGTGTCAGAGTCCGTCAATTCCCTGATGGACGCAAATTGTGTGCAAATGCAAACAGCAACAACACGTGCACATGCAGGACAAGCTTCATGAGAGCCGTTGCATTCACACGTTACAGAAACACTAAATAATGACGGACAGCTGCAGCTGAACAGTTTGTCAGATTTGAAGACGAAACATATTTAACAGAACAAACAGCTGCAGCTGGCAAACAAGAAGGCACATCCTTTACACGTCCTGATGCCGCTGATATGTGAGTGTGTATAAAGGAAACGTTTTTACACCCAGCAATAATCGTGATGCAGAAAAACGTGATGAGTAAAATGTGCATCGGGGCGCCTCACGGTGGTTTCTCTGCAGGTTTGGACGCCTAATAAATCAAACATCTTTAATCAGCTTGAATCTTTTTTTATTTTGTTCTTGACTTTCAAAGTTTCTAGTTTCATTAAAAAGTCTTAATTAGACTTTAATAGCTTTTCCTGTTCTTTTGACCTTTGATCTTTGTAAGTGTGTGATGTAATTATGAGTTCATGTCAGAGAAAGATGTTGTCATGAGTTTCTAGTTTAGTTCTGGTTTTGTCTTGTATTTCAGTGTTCAGTTATTATTGTGTTACATCGCCACTCTGTCTGTTGTCATGAGTTCTCATCGTTTAGTTTTGTATTTAGTTTATTCTGTGTTCTCGTCAGTATTTAGTCTTTAGTTTAGTATTTCACTTGTGTCTCTTTGGTTCGATCATTTCCTGTTTCACTTTGTCACCTTGTCTCTCGTGTTGGTCCACTTCCTGCCTTTGTGTTTCCCACTTGTTTGATTGTGTGCCCTGCCCTGATTGTTTTCACCTGCCCCTTGATTGTCTCACCTGTGTCTGATTAGCCTCACCTCCTAAGTTTATTTAGCCTTTGTGCTCCCCTGTCTCTGTGCTGGTTCATTGTCTTTGTGGTGTTACCTGTGGACATCCCCCGTTGCTGTGTGTGTTTCCAGTTTTTCCTTTGGATTATTGTTTTACCTTCACTCTGAGACTTTTTGTTCGACCATTTGGTTTTCTGTTTTGTCTTTTGTTGGATTCATTTTGTTAATTAAATCATATATCTTAGTCTGCACCTTGGTCATTTACCGTTTTATTTTTACCCAAACCGTGACAGACGTCACATTTGTTCTGCTGAATGATCAGAAATGATTTGTTCATGTCTTGTAATGATGCAGCTTTAAGACACAGTGTGCAGGTTTGAATGTTTTCTTTAATATAAGTGTGATGCTGCTTCAACACACACACTGATTATATATGTGGTGTTAGTGAACAAAGAGGAAATGTGTTATCAAGCTGTACAGGAGCCTATAGGGGACATACAGTTTAACTTTGTCTCTGCTTTATGTTTCAGCAGATTTTCAGATCCCGTCTGTCTGTTAGATTTCATCTGCTGCTCTGTTCAGCTGCATTAACTCGTCACGCTGCGTGTTACTGCAGAGGGACTGTTAGGCCCATAAAGCTCGTGTTACAGGATCCTCACTGCTGTAATGACTGTAACAGACAGACTGTATGACATGCTGCGTGTCTGCTATAATCATCTTCTCTGTTAACTGTGTGAATGCCTCGTGTCTGCAGGGCTGTGGTATTTGGCTCGGTCCTCTCTGTTTACTTCGGGGGACATACGGTCTGCGTGAGCTCGACACGTTCCCGGTGCTTCTTGTTTAAATCCAAATACGTTTATTTTAGGTTCTTCTGGGAAGCTTCACATCTATTATTCACCCAGACTGTGAAATCCATAGAATGTGTTTAAATCCAGAGCAGAGCATAAAAAGCAGCCAAACACTTTCACAGATATACAAGCTGCTGTTTTAGTTATAGGATAATTATAGTCATCTTTCCTTTAAGTCTCTTTAATCATCTTTATTTAATTTACTTAAACATTGGATTCATCTTAAATTGTACAAATGATCATCTTCATCTCGTCAAAGGCTTCATGAATGACTGCTACTGTGCTAAGCTAGGCTAGCTTCTTCAAACCTTCATCTGTGGTTTCTTTACTGTATTTAGCTGCTGCCTTATTTGAGTGGTTTAAAAAACACAACTAAATATTGAGGAAAGTTTACATTTTATAATCCCAGGAAACAGATAATAGTGAGTGTTAGATTTAGCTAAGGCTATCTTATGAGCTAACTGTATCTTGCTGGAGTCACTGCAGGTTGTTGTTTTTATGCAAAACAGATGCTCATTATTTTGATGCTGACGTTAACCAAGCAGCAACCTCCAGGGCTAAACACAGGAAGGTCCAAACCCTGCAGTTCCTCTGGTGTCCACTTGAGGCTGTCTCCAGCAGTGAGTCAGTCCCCATAGAGCCACATGTTAAACTTTACAGCAGAAATAAACATGTTTACAGCCTGGTACAAAAAACAGTTTGGGTCTCTATAGCTCATTTCTCTCTTCATGACAACTGTACGGGGAGAATCTTTATACAGCTCACCTGTTTACATTATATTAAGGCTTACAGTGATGCAGCATTAGGGGCGTGGCCTCTGCTCGCGTTTGCTAACCTCTCACTCCTCTCCAGCATCCCCCTCTTGTCCAAATATGGTCACTTCTGGCTCCAAAAAAACAAGATGGCGGCCAAAATACCAAACTGGAGGCTTCAGAATGGCACAAACCGATGTGACATCGCCGAGGCTAAACGCCCGTTTCTTTACACTTGTTAAGATCTGAACAAAATATGTGAAGCGTCCTGTCAGTCAGTGTGTACATGGATGCTATAATGATGGATGGTATACAGTAGGTCACATATTTAAAGCATAAAACATGAACGCAGTTAATAGTTAATAAGTTAATAAGTTAATATTGAAATGATTGCTGATGATGTGAACACGAGGAACACTCAGCTTTACTAAAGTGTTATCTAACAGGAAGCTGCAGCTGTATTGTAATCAGAGTAGCTGAAGCCAACTGTTCATCTGGTCGTACACTCACAGTGTTCTCTGTGGTTCCTCCTGTGTGGTGGAGGGGTGATGGAGACGTTGGAGGCTCGCACAGCTTCTATTTTGGGGTCTTTGAGTCGAGCTCGCTCTCTGCCTTTCTCTCTCTCTCTCTCTCTCTCTCTCTCTCTCACTCTCTCTCTCTCGCTCTCTCTCTCTCTCCTAACCTCATCTGGCAATCGTGCCACTCGCAGTGTGCCCGCTCCCCAGTGTCCCCCGGAGCACCTCCACATGTATTCAGCTCCCATTTGTCATTCCTGGGAATGTGGTGGCGTCAGCAGTTATGTCCCAACCTGGGCTGATGGCACCACAGCACCACCTCCATGTTTCAGAGTCGCAGCTCCGCCTGAGGTCACCTGCTCCCTTATTACAGTTTTATACCTCAGTGTGATGGATCATGATGCTGTTGCCCTATTTAGTCTGCTGAGGCAACACGCTCACATCAAATGCTCATTCAGTCGCTTTTCATTTATGTAGCGGCTCGCTCCGCACACATCTGTGAGCTACGCTGCAGAGTTTAAAGCCAGCACCAAACACACACTGCAGAACACGAAGGAATAACCTGCTTACTGTTTGAAGCATGCAGACGTTACAGCTGAGAGTGAACGAGAGAGACAGTCAGAGCGTCTCACACTCGCACAGGCCGTAGAGCAGCAGATCATTTCACTTTGTCTCCACTTTTAATTGGATAAAATGTGTTACAATGGTTGTGTTGTGTTCCTATTAGCCGCCATAATGTGACAGTGAGGCAGCATTAATAACAGCATGACCCTGAAGCTAAAGCACCCAACTAATAATTACTCACAATAACTGAAGATTTTTCCGTCTTACCTTTCTGCTGTTAGAGCTCCTGAGTCAGCCGTTCAGACTGATGACATCGTGTGTAACATAATGCCAAGCTTGGGTTGAGTGCTTAAAGTTTCTGTAAATGTGGCCTGAAAAAGAAAATGATA
>NW_027211691.1:572500-635000 GCF_022749685.1 Semicossyphus pulcher
GACAACACGGCGAGGGAGAGACTCTGAGCCGGGTGGACGACGGGAGTGTCTTCTGTAAACTCTCATTACTCTTTTTTTAAAGGATAGACGTGCAAGAATAAATATGTCACTCTGGTGTAAATACTTCCTGCATAGTGTGTTTAAAACAAGCTGTTTTAATATATTTATATATTTACTGTCCCTGCAGCTGCTGGGCTGCAAACCGACGCACACTTCAAACCCTGGACGTCACCCTGTCGCCAGGCCGGAGGACTGTTAGCCATTTCTGTCTCTTTGGTTTGACTGAAGCCAGAACCTTTGCAGTTATTGGTGCTGGACCACAGTACAGCTGATTATCTCTCCTCATTAAAGCTGCAGGGAGGCCAGCAGTGCAGCAAACTGTACTAACAGCACCAGAGCTGCTCTGTTGTTCCCCAATAAAAGGCAGGATGCAGGAATGTAGGCTAATGATGCACAGGTGACCCATCAGCCCTCGTTTGTAGTTAGCAGGCAGAGAGAGGCATCACTCTCTCCCCCCTTTACTCCCCCCTCTCCCCCTACATGCTGTACCTGCAGAAACATCAAAGGTAACAGGAATTAGCCCGCCGCTTTGAAGGTGAACAATGCTACACTGATGCTAATTCTCTGACCCCCATCTTTATCTCTTTAAAGGGGAAGAAACTTCAAATGAAAACATCACTCTGTCAACTATGGCCTCATTCTTCTGAGCAGCAAACAGAGAAAACAATCATGAAAGGAGGGATCGTCTAACTGGCATGGTTCTCGATATGAAACAGCCAGCGATGACCGAAAAGTTTCTGTTGTTGACTGATCACAACTAAAACGTGTCAAGCACACAGGTCCAGGTGCTGTTGTCTTTTCAAAGTGTTTTCACAAAGCTAAAGTTACAGCCCTGAACCTGTTCAGTTATCACATGTTTGCTGAAGGACTGACACCTCCACACGCTTCCTCTGATCAGAAAACTGTTCTTGTTTGAGATCGTCGTCCTCAAGAAATGAAAGTGTCGATCTTGAGAAGGTGTAATAAATATTTTCACATCTTTGGTGCACAAAACCTGAAAGTGGATTTTCCAAGTGCAAACTAAAGTTTAACGAGCGTCTGTGCCAGAGCAGACTTTGTTACACAGAATACAATGGTGAGATTTAAGTGGTAAAAATGACAAATTAAAAATGTATGAAAGTGGTTTTGAGTGCATTTAGTTCTGGCTGAAGGTTAAGTGCATCCTGAAGAGCATCCTATGTGGGTCATGCATCAGGTTTGTCTTCAGAACAAAGGTGTAGTTGTACTAAGTCAGCACAATGACAGAAAACAGTGTTGTCTGCATGAAGACGGACATCACAGACGGTTATCCAAGAGACAATAAGAGGACCCAGACGTGATCCCTGTGGAACACCGTTAGTGGTAAAAACCACCAGTTGGTGGTAATGCTCATGTTGGTTACTTTATGCTACAGTATGTATATGGTACCAACAATGTTTTAATTACTGTCCATTTTAATCTCCTGTCTCCTGGCCTGGGTGATGCACACCCGATGTTAGCTTGTTTCCAGTCGAGATGTTTTCAATCACTCCAGAAAAGTAAACAAGAACTCTGCAGGAATTTGGCCTTCCACTTTCCACTTCCACCTAAAGAAACATTATTACTCCAAAAGTGCAGTTCACTCTCTCACCAGCAAGTTAAAGCCAGTGTCACTCTCTCTCTCTTCACTGTAACGTCTCTACTTCTTCTTTTGTCTCTCTACCTCTGCCATGATTTCAACACTGGGAATACAGAGTGAAGACCAGTGGTGGGAAGAGGTGCCTCTCCCTTTAAAGTCTGGCTAAAAGAAGTTTAAACTCTTATCAGGTGTGTAAAATGGGAGAGAGCCCACACATGATGACAGATGACCCAAACAGCACACCACACACGAACAGGTTCATTCACCGACAACCAGAGTCCGACTCTCACAGCTGGAAATCTCACTAAATCTCTGGCGCTCAAACGAGACTTCAGAGTAAACAAACATGGCGGCCGGCGGGCAGGAAGAACTGGTGATGATCGTTTTTGGACTTTTTACTGAAAATTCAGGGAGAAAAAAAACAAACTGTGGATGAAGTGGTGGAGACGGCGTGAACACGGGCTGCACATGTTACTTTATGCTGCACGTTAGCTTTGGTCGTCATGGCTGCGGTTGCTGTGCTTCCTGCTTCAGTCAGCTTGTCCCGCCCCCCCTTGGTTACTGTTGCTACGCCTGTTTCAACTATAACAGAGAGAGATGTTTAAGGGAAATAATCGCACATTTCTGAAAAAGTAGTTCCCAGATGTCAGAGAGAAGTCGACAGAAAGGACAACAACACACATCTGAAAGCTTCAGCCAGAACATAAAGTGTCAGCAGCGTGCAGGCGTCAGGCTCGCCACGTCTTGACAGTTCATGTTAAAGACAATCAAATACAGGAACAGCAATGTTCTCACACAGCGGGGGAAGTCTATATATTGTTTTATTCTAAGCTAATGTTTAGTTAAGACTCCATATAACTTTTATTGTCTCATGTTTTAGCACGTTGCTAGCGAAACTAAATGATCCCACCTTTTCACTTTGTTTAAAGTGCGTCAGGATATCGCTCGCATATTGTGAGCTGGACCCAAACACTGCATCTGGATTAACTTCTTATCTTTCTTTGCTAACATGCTAACCTAGCCAAGTCAGTTAGCGTCTTACCTTGAAGCTAACAAAGGAGTTTTTGTTGATGCTCGATGGATTTTGATCTGTGAGTGCGGTCTTATAATCCATGTTGGACATCTCTCCTTGGGTTGGGAAAAGCCAACAATATGACTCCCTCTCTAAACTTTGAGGATATCTGCTGTCGGACTTCCATAGGCACAACGTTTCGGCATTTCTCCTTGTTCTGAAAGCTTGACAGGCCTCCCACGCCTAGTTACGGTTGCTAACGTAGGATTGGACAGTGGCCGTTCACAAGAGGGGCTTAGCGAAGGCTCACTTGGCTATCCTTTGGCTCCACGTGACGATCCTCGGGGTGTCGTGAATATAAAACATATTTAATACTTGAAATCTGTGCGGCCACGACGTTCTTCCAAGCACATTGGGGGAAGTAAAATCACTCAAACATCCGTCACACACAGGAACATCTGAGAGATCATCTTTAGAACCATCAGAACATCAGGACTGTTACTTTAGTCTGAAGGAGGGAATCAGACCCCAAATCTGTAGTGTGTACCCCACTTTAGACGTCAGTGCACCATCAAAGTGCTGTCGAATTATTAATGTAAGATAAAATAGTTGCATTTATTTGCTTTAAGAAATACAGCTTTTCTAAACTCGCTGTCACCAGGGTGAAGATGTGACGACCATGACCGTTCTTTGTTGCTTACTCTGAGGAACCTTAAACTCTGCACTGTTGATTTCCTGGTGATGTTGTTGTTGTTTAAAATCCAGCCGATGGTGACGGTGGTGTCGCCCACAATCGTCCCAACAGAAGTTTGTCCATGTTGGAGATTGAAGTCGTGGCTGTTCGTTGTGAACAGGACGACCCCTCAGTGACAATGACAGAGACTTTAACTCGCATGTTTCGGTTCGTTTAAACAACCAGGGATGAAAACAAAGAGCAAGTGTAAGACAGGAAACAGATGATAAAGTTTCACATGTTTATTTCTGTCCTGAGAGTTTGTGACTTTTCCTCTGACCTGCGTTTGTTCAGTCTAACAGTGTATCAGAGTGTTGACTCTGTGTGTTTGTCCACAGCACACAGTACATGTGTGGAAAACGGCCAGTGTGTACTCAGGTTGATACCACACACACGCGCGCACACACACACACACACACACACACACACACACACACACACACACACACACACACACACACACACACACACACTGCAGGGGGAGCAGGACACAGAAAACAAACACAGTCTGTTACTTTAAATCTCAACACTTCTACATTCACACATTCGGTTTATTTCTGACTTTGAGAGTAAAACTAAACACAAAGTGTGACGAGAGGATAATTTGTTCATTTGTTCTTACAAATCCTCTCCGTGTAAATGTTTGTGGGGCAATCAGCCGCTAAAAATATGAGCCACCATGACGTCTCTCTGAGTCGGCCAATATTCAGAATAAAACAGCTGAAAATAAAACAAGTGAGACATCGCTCTCTGAAAACGTTCGTCTTTAATGACCTCAGGGCTTTTTAAAGGCTCAGCTAAGCCCCGCCCACACAGGTGTCTCCACTTCTTCCTGATTAGACCTCTTCACATGTTATGGGCATGTGCACACAGCTTCCTAAGGCAGAACATCATGAAGCTTTATGAAACGTGTTGGTGCATCGATGATCGTGAAGTCAGAATAATCTGGAGGATCGAATGGCAAATCTTAGAATGAGTGAGCCACCCGCTCTACCCCTGAGCCACAGGTCTGGTTTATACAGCTGGTCTGGTATCTGACCTTACAGAAGGACTACAGCTCATCTAACTATCTATCAGGAAGTTAATGTTTCTTTGACTTCCTGTCGAGACTGTTGAAAACTGGTCATGGTGACTGCAGCTGTCTGTCCCTGCACCGTGCGGCTCCTGTCGCCTGCTGTCGTCCAGGTATTGTACAGGTGAATAAGTTTGCTGTGAAAAGCAGTCGGTGCGCCTCTCTGTGTCATCGGGCCCTTAGGCTACAGCCTCTGGACTGAGACGCAGCTATTGTTAACTCTTTAATAACACAAACCGTTTCAATGAAACTTCAGCTTCAGTTATGTTTCCTTCTGTTTTTAAAGAACTTACTGACTTCCTGTATGATTGTAAAACTTATCTTCATTCTCCTTCATAGTATTTACCAAAGTATCAAATAATATGAAATTCTCTAATTGTTTAAATGTAACCCTGAATGATTTGCCGTATTGTCCACTTTGTATACAGCTGTAGCATTACAGGCAGGAGACCGTCTGTGCAGCCGCTCACTGCAGCCCCTTTGTACTTTATATTTAGGTCGCAACCTTCAGTGACCAAAGCTATAAAGACTGAGAGAGAGACGGAGCGACGTGGTGACGAGTGTGATAAAGTTTGGGACTTCAGGTTCCTGCCTGTTACAGGAAGTGTTTGCATCTCGTGGTGCGTTCATGTTGCTCTCTGTAAATAACAGAACACAGTCGCTCTTCACCTGCTCTGTTTGTTAAGGCTCCTCAGATCACTCAGAACTGGATTCAAGTAGTTTTGGTGATTAAACCTAAAAAAAGACGTCGTCAATTCCTGTTCATGACGTGTATGAAAGGGAGCCTACTGAAGGAGGACAGGGGAACTATAGGACACTCGTCCTTTGGAGCTCTTCCTTATTCAGTAAATGATTCTCTTAATGTTTTTATTATTCTACACACAGAAGAGCCAGGTAGGCTCCCAGTCACAGGTGCATCCAAACTGTCACATCAGAACTCCTCCTGTGTCGGTGTCTGCTCCCCTTCTCCCCTCTCTCTCTGTGGCATGAGAGCGGTGTTTTAGAGCGGTGACATCCATCACTCGCGTGCAGCCACGATGGAGTTTCTCTCTTTACATTTCAAACGTTCCCGCTCACAGCTGGAGAACCGTCACGAGTGTCAGAGATTTTAAAGAGCAGGAAACAGCCTGCTGAAGCTTGAATCCCGACGGTTTAACTCCGAGTCTCTGTGCAGCTTCTTCACCTCAACAAGATGTCACCTCCGTCTCCCTCCTCCGTCTCCCTCCTCCGTCTCCCTCCTCCCATGTGTTGTCTCACTCTGTCGATGTGAGCTCAGTAAACAGACTGTGTTGATCGTATGTGAGCCACAAGGTAACCAGGAAGTCTTTCATGTGTTCTGCACACACATGCTCCTGCATACTGAAAAGAACAATATGTGCAAATATCTGTCAACCTGTAACATACTTGCACTATGTAACATACCTGCACTCTGTAACATACCTGCACACTGTAACATACCTGCTCTCTGTAACATACCTGCACTCTGTAACATACCTGCACACTGTAACATACCTGCTCTCTGTAACATACCTGCACACTGTAACATACCTGCTCTCTGTAACATACCTGCTCTCTGTAACATACCTGCACACTGTAACATACCTGCTCTCTGTAACATACCTGCACTCTGTAACATACCTGCACTCTGTAACATACCTGCTCTCTGTAACATACCTGCTCTCTGTAACATACCTGCACACTGTAACATACCTGCTCTCTGTAACATACCTGCACACTGTAACATACCTGCTCTCTGTAACATACCTGCACACTGTAACATACCTGCTCTCTGTAATATACCTGCTCTCTGTAACATACCTGCACTCTGTAACATACCTGCACACTGTAACATACCTGCTCTCTGTAACATACCTGCACTCTGTAACATACCTGCACACTGTAACATACCTGCTCTCTGTAACATACCTGCACACTGTAACATACCTGCTCTCTGTAACATACCTGCTCTCTGTAACATACCTGCACACTGTAACATACCTGCTCTCTGTAATATACCTGCTCTCTGTAACATACCTGCACTCTGTAACATACCTGCACACTGTAACATACCTGCTCTCTGTAACATACCTGCACACTGTAACATACCTGCTCTCTGTAACATACCTGCTCTCTGTAACATACCTGCACACTGTAACATACCTACACTCTGTAACATACCTGCACTCTGTAACATACCTGCACACTGTAACATACCTGCTCTCTGTAACATACCTGCACACTGTAACATACCTGCTCTCTGTAATATACCTGCTCTCTGTAACATACCTGCACTCTGTAACATACCTGCACACTGTAACATACCTGCTCTCTGTAACATACCTGCACACTGTAACATACCTGCTCTCTGTAACATACCTGCTCTCTGTAACATACCTGCACACTGTAACATACCTGCTCTCTGTATCATACCTGCTCTCTGTAACATACCTACACTCTGTAACATACCTGCACTCTGTAACATACCTGCTCTCTGTAATATACCTACACTCTGTAACATACCTACACTCTGTAACATACCTGCACTCTGTAACATACCTACACTCTGTAACATACCTGCTCTCTGTAACATACCTGCTCTCTGTAACATACCTGCTCTCTGTAATATACCTACACTCTGTAACATACCTACACTCTGTAACATACCTGCTCTCTGTAACATACCTACACTCTGTAACATACCTGCCCTCTTTAACATACCTACACTCTGTTACATACCTGCACACTGTAACATACCTGCTCTCTGTAACATACCTGCACTCTGTAACATACCTGCTCTCTGTAATATACCTACACTCTGTAACATACCTACACTCTGTAACATACCTGCTCTCTGTAACATACCTACACTCTGTAACATACCTGCACTCTGTAACATACCTGCCCTCTTTAACATACCTACACTCTGTTACATACCTGCACACTGTAACATACCTGCTCTCTGTAACATACCTGCTCTCTGTAACGTAGCGCTGCTGCTGCATGTTCACGTTGAGAGGTTAAATCCTCCCTGAGACCAAAGACTTTGCTGTTGTTGGACCTGTTGTTGATATTTTAAAGTCTTCTTAATACAAATTGAACTCACTAAAAGCATCATTATAATACTCACCAATGCTGCAAGAGAACGTCTGATTTTGAGAGTTATGGAGGGAGCGAGTTTTTCATAGCAGCTGCTAATCAGTTTGATTTGTATGCATGTTACTAAAGTAGTAAGCACTAATAGTTTATACAGGAGCGATCAAAACAAATGCAGATAAAATGTAACAACAACCCCGAACAATCCAAATCATCCTGCAGATGAACATCATCCTTCAGCTGAGAAACAGCAGCAAACAGCTAGCAGCCGCCTGTCAGGTGAAGCTAACGTTAGCCTGAGGCACACAGGACACGACAGAAGTAGGCAGAACTTATTTTTGAAATTGGCCATATATATATTAGCCCCTCCCTCCCGCCGCTCTGTGAGCATAATAATAACAAGAATAAAACACTCCAGGAAGTGAATATCTGACATTTCCCACCAGAGAAAAAAGGGCACAACAGCATCATGTTGGTGAGATGTGAAACTGTTAATCACCTGCAGGGAGACATATCACCGTGGAAACTCTCAGGTGTCGTGCTCTCCACAGGAATGTGCACCTTTGAAAAATGAGGCCTTGAAAGTGTTCATTAGTTAGCGGAGCGTTGAGATTACAGCGCTAATGCTAAAGGTGATTAACAGGAGAGCTGTGGGCCAGAGGAGAAAGACACTGTTTCACATCTAAAGAGGAACAGGTGTGTGTTCCTTTGTACCTTTAATGGACACATACTGTAGATGTGGAGCTCCAGTGAGGACAAGGCACTCAGCAGAGACCTAAAGGAGAAGAAGCTCTGATCAATAAGAGCTGCGAGGATCAATAAGAGCATCGATCATCACACAAACAAACACATCAGAAGCAGAGCGCTGCGGCGAGGTCAATACCTCCGACCGACCCGACGGGAACCTTTTAACTCTGAGTGTGGATCAGTCAGAAGACAGCCGCACATTAATGTCCAACAAGAACTTTATAACAGCTGTGTAACTTCACCTCATCTCATGTTTAGCTCTTGATATTCTACGTTTATTGATTTATTTGTTGCTGAATGTTTTTGCATGTCTTAAAGCACACTGAACTGTTTCTCGTGTTTTATAAATCAAGCTGTCGTCTCTGTTAGCAGATTACTTTTCTAATAGAGAGAGAGAGACGGTAACAACCACAGAAAGTCTATTTTAAGAGCCATGAGAACAGGTTTGATGTCTGCTCTCTGACACATGCTGAAGAAGAAAGGATCACAATGATATCATCCTTACAGTGAAGTGTACGTATGTCTCTTAATACACAGTTTCCTTCAAACCAGAGCTTCTTGGTCCTTTTGAACACATAAAGTTTCTTTCTACTAAAGACCGTCAGGGAGCAGGGGCGGAGCCACACTTTATTGACTGGGGTGGCCCAGGTGGCGCTGACTTATGCAGGGGTGGCATGACACGCATGCTAGTGAATAGCATTAAATTAAAATTTCCTTTTACGCTTAATTCTTTAAGGACTCAAACAGAAGACGTACTGACGTACCAAAGGACGTGTGCCACAGTGAAATGCAAAGAAAGCTACGAGCAGCCTCTGCAACACTGCCCAAACTGTTTTTAACATGAGTCCCGCCTCTGACAAGGAAAATAGCCAATCATAGTTTAGGATTTTGGGGTGGCACTTGGGGTGGCCAATCAGATTTCAAGGGGCCACCCCTCTGGATCCGCTCATGTCAGGCACAGAAAGCACACAGATAAAGGTCCACGAAGACAAAACAAGGCCTCAGCATGTGATGGCTTTATTTTCATTTAACCTTCAATTTACCTGGAATATTCCCACTCAATCTGTTTTACAAGGGAGCCCGGTCCAGTCCAGAGTCCAGTCTAGAGTCAAGTCCAGGGTCCGGTCCAGAGTCCGGTCCAGAGTCCGGTCCAGGGTCCGGTCCAGGGTCCGGTCCAGAGTCCGGTCCAGAGTCCGGTCCAGGGTCCGGTCCAGAGTCCGGTCCAGAGTCCGGTCCAGAGTCCGGTCCAGGGTCCGGTCCAGAGTCCGGTCCAGAGTCCGGTCCATATCAAACATGTGAACACTTATTTTTCGTTTGGAAAACATCTTTAACAATCTGTTTCTGTGTTTGTGCTCCTGCTGCTGCTCTCTGTGGTCTGAGTCCCCAACTGAAGAACGTAAGGACGCTGGACGGACGAAGAACAATAAAGTTTTATTAAAAAACAAACATGCATCCGACGGAGGACGAGGACAGTTGTGCATCTTCATCAGCAGTTACACACCACATCTCAGCGTGTATGTTCACAACTTCTGTACAAGTGTGACACCTGAGGAGAGAGTCATGTCACTGTATTCAACACTCACCTTTTATCTGCACAGAAAGACTTGTGCCCTTGAGCTACGGAGGCCTGTGAGGGACGCAGACAGTTACATTTCTTGCTAATTACAGCACAGATATAAAGAAGCATTAAAACACCTCTGTAGAGTCCCTGCAGATTATTCACTGTTTTAGCTTCAGGGCAGAAATAAAGAATAACTCACTCATTTAAACGCGTCCCACCATCAGCACAGAGCGCTTTATAATCTAACAGCAGGAGGAGGAGGAGGAGGTTTTGTGGTTTTGGCTCGGAGGTATTTGGGCGATGCTTCCTGGTCTGGGCCGACCAACAGCTGCTGGAGGTGAGATATCCAGGATGGAGTCTTCTCCCCGAACAGCATCGGCTCTATTTTAATTCTCACCGCAGCGTGGAGCGTCGACACCTGGGCCCAACACGCGGGTAGAATCAGGGCCACCGTAGCGGACAAACAAGTGACTTTGAGTGCATTTATCAGGACGTCCCGGGAGTCACATACTGCACACACAAAGCCGAGGTGGACGAGGAGAGAGAGCTGTTAACTGGACTCACATGTAATGCACTCATAAATATGACAAAGGGCTGCTTTATTGATTAGAAATCTTCTGATACACGTTTACTTTGGAACGAACTGTCATTAATGTCTTAAGATTTGTGATCACTTCCATTATTTGTTTTATTCTTAATATTTTCAAGATTAATCAATAAGTTTGTTTGTATTTAAAAAGTAAGAAAGTTGTTGAACATGTGGATCAATGTTTCCTGAAATGTCGTGTTTCATCCACAACTCAAATATATTCAGTTTACTGTCACAGAGGGAAGAAAACAGAACAAAATGAAAACTTAAAACGGGACTCAAACCGACAGAATAGTGACCTAACACATAATTCATCACAGCTCTATGGAGCTAAACTTAGTGTACTATTAACTTTTTAGATTTTTCATCAGAAACTTCACAAACAGCAGCAGAAACTCGACACACGGTTGAATTAACTGTTTGACATTAAATCAGTTCATTAATAAAGACGAGCCCTTAAAGTGAACGTTAAACGCCTGCTCTCACTGAGAAACAAGTAACAGAGTTTTTCATTCTTTTCATGAAGCTGGAAGTCGAAGATTTTTCACAATAAAAGCTTTTGAACTGAATTAGTTTTTTTTCTCTATCAAAAACTTTTAAGTGGTTTATGAAAAGTTTAAATTTACCAGAAATGATTACACATATGGAAAAACAATCTGTGACTAAAGGAGAGAAAAGTGAATTAAAAGTTTCCACGGTAACAAACCAACACTGACAGAGACACAGCAGGTGAATGTGCTCTGAGGTATCAGGTGTGTTTAAAGGTCGATCTGTTTTAATAGTTTCCTGTTGAGGAGAAAAGAACCTTTGTGTAAAATATGTGAGCTATTAGTGAAACAATCGATGCTTCTTTTCTTCCTCTGAGTAAACTTTCAGAAGTCTGCAGCGCGTTCGGTCTGAGTCTGCGGTTTGAATATTTCAGCTTATAGATGAGCTGTCGTCTGTCCCACTCCAGCCACTATATAAACTCTGAACACGGCTCTCAGCGAGACGTCGATACCTGTTAATATTTAATTCAGTGCCTCCGACAATGCTCGCCCCTGAAACTAATCTTTAGATTGAATCAGAGATAAATGGCACAGAAATATCTGCAGCGCTGACACACACTCGTTGTGTCCGAGGTTTCTGATCCACACGTGTTTGTCTGTGAGCTCCTCTGTAGCAGGTGTGAGGCTCGTGTTACATTCATAAGAAAACACTGCAGTGTGACGGCACATGAAGTGTTAATGCACTGATCAGCTGGTTACATACACACACATTAAAGTGTCCTGCAGAGATTTTATGCACCAGGTTAATAAAACAGTAAGCAGGAAAAGCTTTGTGATATAAACTCTGTATTATTATTATAGATACTTATTATGGTCTGTTCTCTGTTTGAACACGAGCCGAAACTTCACAGTCAATCAAGTTGATTTAAAACTTTAAAACAAAAATTTTATGCAAAGAAACAGCCAGACAGCACATTTACATCATGTCTGTTCTCTCCAGCAAAGCATGCTGGGAAGTCTGCTGCTAATTTGTGGATCATATCTCTTAATAAAGTTAACATAAAGAGTTGAATGTTCTCTCAGCAGGAGATCAACTCGTGTGATGATGTGATGCTGAAAGAAAAGCTTGACATGTAAAAGATGAAAAAGGAAAATGTGTACGTTTGCATCAGTTTGTAACAAAAGATTAATAATCCAGTGCAGTTCATTTCATACTGTGCCCGACACCCTGTGTGTGTAACTGTGTGTCATCACACCTGCACCGTTACAAGTGACAGGTGTGACAGGTGTACATAAATAAATAACAACACAGAGCGCGCTCACACCTGGGGTCCGTTTCACAAAGAAGGTTCAACAAACTCTGAGTCTAACCCTGGACTCTGAGTTGATCTACTCTGAGATAGGAAACTCAGAGTTTTCGGTTCCAGAACAGCTGATCAGAGTTAGTTCAATCAACTCTGAGTAGGTTCAGCCGGAGTTAAGTGCGTGCACGCTGACTGTAAAAAGCCAGCATTAATGGAGCCCCGACACCACGATTCACCATGGCAACGGTACACAAAAAGAGCTCCTCCTACGTCACACCAGCGGAGCTCGAAATCCTCATGCGGACGTTCAGCGAATACGAGCATGTTTTTAGAAAAATAAAGTAACACGGCTGCAGCTGCAAAAGAGAGAGAAGCGGCGTGGGAAGAAACTGCTGCTCGAGTAAATTTGCAAGTTTGAACTGGTCTATTTATTTAATACTTAATCACGACCGGAAGCTAAAATTTATATTAATTTAGGAGTAATCCAGCGGGAGAAAAACGTAAATGGAAGCACTTCATCATATTTTCAATATTAAACAGATTAAATATCATTCAGTGGCTGTTTTAATGAGCATCAGCTTTATCCCTAACATGATGCTGACTTCACAAACATTATAATTCATGTTGATTAAACTGAATGTGTTAGTTTAAAAAAAAAAAATCCAATAACTTACGGCGTCTTATTTGAGCGCTCTCGGCAGTGGTGGTGGAAAATCTAAAAATGATGACTTTGACACAGATTTGTCTTTTGATTTTTTTATCATAATTATAAAAGACTTTTGCAAAGCGGTCAGAGCAGCACAGAGACGCAACGTTTCTTCTTTTAATTCGGTAACCGCTCAAACACACGCGTGAGACGGGCTGAATGAACGAGGAAGTCGAATGAGGGTTTTATATTCTAGAGGGAGGAGACGGAGCGAAACTCTGAGTTTCCTGAAGAAAACCTGCTCACGACCAGGTGAGGTTCACAGAGTCTGTTACTACGGTAACTGACCGAGAGCTTAAGTTACCTCTCTCTGTGAAACAGGCTAGAGTTACCCCTCTTTCTCTGGTTTGAGTTACCTCCCTTTGTGAAACGGAAAACTCAGAGTTTCCCTCATTTCAGGGTTAACAGACTCAGAGTTTTCAATAAACCTGCTTTGTGAAACGGACCCCTGCTCGTTGTGTCTTCAGGTAACTTTGGTCATGATTCGGTGCTTTACAAACAGAATGTGATTGATGATTGATTGACAGAATATGTTGTTGTTGTTTGTATTTATGTTTTCTGAACTCTGTTTAATTTCTGTGTTTGTTTGTCTGAAGACGTTTGCTTTAAACAGCCTCATTATTTCATCTAAAAACAGTCGTGTGAGAGAAGAGCTGCGTTTAAACTTCATTAAAGCAGAGTTTATTAATTATTCATTTATAATGGGAAACTTTATTTTCTCTATAATTGTTCGCTGCCTGTAGACACATTTTATGTTTCTGAATTCTTAATTGGAAAAGAACCGAACTGAAACTTCACTGTAATTAAAATTACAAACTTCTTTATTGGAGAGTTTTTAGGAAACTAAGAGAGTGTTTGTCCCGCAGAGTAAAGCAGAGTTAAGTGTGACATTAATATAAGACTGAACTTACCTGCCATCAACACACGATGAACACAGTTTAACTTTTAAACTTTTATTCACTTAAATTCTCAAGTGTTAAAGCAGAACAAAACATTTATAATGTCCTTTGGTGGGATTTATTACACTTTATAATACTGTATATGTAAACTGATATTCTTTGATGCCAGCACGTTGCCAATACAAAGGAAAATCAACTGCACAACTAAAAGTAATCAACAAATAAAATAAGAGAAAGAAAAGGAACAGAAAGTAAACAGAGTTCTGCATGTTGAAGTCTTGAATACATTAAAGGTCGCCTGTTTTCTATCACAGTTCTCAAAGATACAAAAGGACTACATGACTCTTTTTTTGTTCGCTCGGTCGAGAAAAGAACTTGCAAATACACCGATGGTTTCTACGCTTCTCGTCTGCTCGGGTGAAACGATCCTCGGACCATGACGGCGGGGAGCGTGTTTGGTCTAAGATAGAAAAAGAATCAGACGCATTTATTGGAGGAACTTTCTGGAAGAGGAGAGGAAGGGGGCGGGGCTTCTTACACATGTGCATCACTAACATCGGACAAAAGAATCTTTCAACCAACGAGGGTTTACAGAGTAACGTTCACGAAAGCACAGGTCAGTGGCAGCATGGCGGGGGAGGGCGGGGGGTGAACAGGGGGGAGGATGAAGAGGAGAGACAGAAAGCCGGAGAGGGGGCGACGTGGGGGGGTTCTGTGTCACAAAGAGGCAGTCCGACAGATTTCCTTCTATCCACAAAGCACTGACAGCAAAGAACACTTCCTGTTTCCTCCACTTCCTGTTTGTGTTCAGTTTCAGAGGAGAGTCTGCGACAGTCAGGGGGTTGGGGGGGGGGACACTTTCTATTAGATGCTTTTCAGCGTCAGTCCAGCCATCTTTAACTCGCAGAAGCGTCCCGGGGGGGCGGCGAGCGCTGATTGGTCGCAGCTTTAGATGCCGTGGCGATAAGAGAGGAAGTGAACGAGTCCGTCATCGTCAGTTCTCCCTCCTCAGAGTGGGCGGAGCTCACTACCAGGTATGGCTTAGAGGGGGAGGGGAGCCTTTCTTAATCTTATTAAGCTCTTTTTTATAATATCTGTCATTTTTAGAAGTATATGTTTTCATTTGTATATATTCTTTAAATTAAATAAAGTTTTTGCACTCTTCGTCTGCACATTCCCTTATCGTCAGCGAGTGTCTGTAGAGTCTGGCGGCGGAGAAGCTCGGCACAGTTCAGTCCACAAAGCTCATGTTCTTGTTTAATGGTTGGTTATTTTGAAAGGGGGGGTGGGGAGGTAAAGGTGGAGGCGGCGGGGGGGTTCATCACTCCCACCAGGTCAGGGTCTCTTTAGCAGGAGGCCGCTCTCAGCAGCACCGAGCCCAGCAGCAGCAGCAGCAGCCGGGGGGAGGATGGAGGCATCAGGGGGGCCTGGCCCGAGCCTGGGCCCCCGCAGCCCCCCAGCTCCGACTCGCAGCGGGACTTCTCACACAGCAGGCCCGTGTAGGAGGAGGGACAAGAGCAGCGGACGTTGTTGACGCACACTCCGCCATTTTGGCAGCGCAGCAGCTCGTTGTCACACACCCGGGCTGCGGGGGGGCAGAGAGGAGAGAGAGGGAGGTGAGAACCAGACATGAGAGGGAGTTTAAGGTGACACTTTACTTGAATGTTTCTCTGAAGCATGAACATGAGCACTCATCAGATTTGATCAGATTCAAATTAATTACATGTAATTTAATGATCTGCCTTATTAAGATGAAATGATCCCTGTGGGGAGGTTAGAGACGCTCGCTTGTTTCCTTCAAGTAAAGTGTAACCACATATGTTCCACATTTGTTCATTTTCTTACCACCTACTGGATGAAAGGATCAACACCACTGTCATACCAGTTCTCCTCCCTAACCCAGCGCTTGAAAACATGACAATGTTGGTCCCCTGTAGTGTCACTTTGTGGCAGGCAGGGCTCCACGGTCCGATCAGACCTTAGGACACCGCTCTGTCTTGCTTATCAACACGTGGTGGTTAACGTTTCTTATCAACACGTGGTTAACGTTTCTTATTAACACGTGGTTAACGTTTCTTATCAACACGTGGTTAACGTTTCTTATTAACACGTGGTTAACGTTTCTCATTAACACGTGGTGGTTAACGTTTCTTACTAACACATGGTTAACGTTTCTTATTAACACGTGGTTAACGTTTCTTACTAACACATGGTTAACATTTCTCATTAACACGTGGTTAACGTTTCTTATTAACACGTGGTGGTTAACGTTTCTTATTAACACATGGTTAATGTTTGTCATTAACACGTGGTTAACGTTTCTTATTAACACGTGGTGGTTAACGTTTCTTATTAACACGTGGTGGTTAACGTTTCTTAATAACACGTGGTTAATGTTTGTCATTAACACGTGGTTAACGTTTCTTATTAACACGTGGTGGTTAACGTTTCTTATTAACACATGGTTAATGTTTGTCATTAACACGTGGTTAACGTTTCTTATTAACACGTGGTGGTTAACGTTTCTTATTAACACGTGGTGGTTAACGTTTCTTAATAACACGTGGTTAACGTTTCTTATTAACACGTGGTGGTTAACGTTTCTTATTAACACGTGGTGGTTAACGTTTCTTATCAACACGTGGTGGTTAACGTTTCTTATTAACAAGTGGTTAACGTTTCTTATTAACACGTTTCTTATATGGTTACGTAACCATTGCATGTACTTACGTTACTATCATACGTACATTATTTGGCTAACTAAACCATTATGTACCTTACATAACTAACCTCTGTACGTTTTATGCTAATGTCACTATACCGTACATAACTAACATGCTTATTTTAAATGGCTAACGTAACTACTGTTTGTATCTTATGTAAGTAACGTATATGTTTCGTTAATGTACGTTACAGAGCTTAAAGAAATCATTAATATCCACTATGTTCGTACAGAAGTGTGAGCCACGTCTTGGATCAAGGTCTGGTGTTTGTTGGCTCCATAAAGGACACTAGAAGGGGACCTTCAGAGTCATATTTTGAAGCGATGGGACGCTGAACAAGCTGCTGTATCTGACGTGGTAAAAGAACAGCCTGTAAATATGGAGCTCGAGGCAGCAGGTGGTTAGCTACTCTTAGCTCGTATCTAAAATCCTAAATGTGACTGAATTTCTGTTTTCCAGGATGTTTTGAGCCAGACTGCTTTTGGCTCAGGTCAGTGACTTCTCTCTGACTTGACCGGTAATTTCTCCCAGCAGAAGAAAGTTCACAAAAAGGTACTTAAACTACATTTCATGATGATCAAGTGGAATCAAAGCTCCTAAAAGTGTTTCCTAAAAATGCTGATTCAATATTTCTTTATGCAAAAATACTCTGATTCATGACGTAATTAAAATGTATTATTTTAGACACACACTGTGCAGTGCATTCTTCACGTTACTAACGCAGCACATACACAGCTTAATTAACGATCTTAAAACGACCGTGTGTAGAATTTGAAAAAACGTGTACCATAGCGCCCCCAGTGGTGATAACAGAAACTACATCTATATTCACAGTGACTGACATTTTGCCATCAGAAAACACACATACAGTTATAGTTATATTGGCACACCTTCCTTATTTAAATGTATTCACTTTCTCGGTGCAGATTGTCCCTCGTGTTCATCTATAACATCTATAAATGTACACTTACATAAATTAACATGCAGCTGAACATGATGGCACATTTGAAGGTAATAAAAAAGAAGACATTTGTACCCAAACCCGTCTTTTAACCTCTCCAGCTCATTTCTAATGTAAACGTAATATTTCTGTTTGTGTCGGAGCACATTCCCTTTTAATCACTTCCATTTCCTCACTCAGAGTTAATTAAAGCTCCGTCCCACCAGCTCTGCGACGGCACAGTTTCCCTTAAACAGCTCTGACTTTAGACAAACGGAACGTCAGGTGAAAATTGGAGTATATTTAGAGCCGGGACAGCGAGGCCACTGCATTCCCAGCAGAGCCAAGCTGTCAAGCAAGCTGGAGGCAAACAAAGCAGCGGCACAAACTAATAAACCAACAGAGACGAATAAACAGCGATAAACACAGAGGCCACTTCTGCCCGTTTCAGTCCTTTACGGGAGCTGAAAACAATGTGGTGAGCAATCTATGAAGTCTATGGGACATAAATATCACAATAACAAATATCAGGCTCTCTCCTAATACTCAGGATTGGATGCATGCTGTCTCAGAGGAATAGCCAAACAGAGCTTTGATGGAGGCTGGTTAAGAAACATTGACTCTGCGGCTCCTATTTGTGCCTCGTCTCTTTTTGTCGGAGAAAACGGAGCTGCTGTTTGGCTCGCTAACTTCTGCTTCAGGCCACAGCTCAACAATTACCATTCACAACCTGCTCCAAATAAGACATACAAACTCTGTCTTTGGCTTTTTCCCTCCAACTGACGCGTCAATTTCACGACTGTTTCAAACAATCAGCACAAACTGAAGTCATGAGTCGATAAATAAAGCTACGGGCGCAGCTGGAAAACACAGCTTCTGTCTGAAGGAGCTTTCGTTCTCTCGGGTTTCTCTTCACGATGAGGCAGATGAACAAGAAGAGCATCAGGTGTGTTCATTAAAGAATGGTGTTTTCCCCGAGAGGCCTCGATATGATCAGACACTCCTTTAATTAGACAGTGACCTTTAATGAGAACATAAAACATGTCAAGTATTCTGGGGAAAGTCTCTCTGTTCTTTAAATGTCTTATGAAAATATATTCAGATATTATGAGCACGATATCAGCTCATGTGTGTGTGCATCCTCTCAAAGTAAAACCAGCCAAAGGTTAATAATGGGGGTGTTTCAAGGGTTTAAAGGAAGCTATGCTAGAGCTATGGCAGTCTGCGATCTCTGAGACGTATGTGAAATAACAACGATCTCTTACAACACATCAGGTGCCTCCATCATGGAACCTGAAGCAAAGTGCATCAGGCACTGAAACTACATGGTTAGGTTTGGGCGAGGATCATGGTATTGTGCTCTCCATCAGCACTGTTTCCATGGCGATGATATAAAACCAGCATCATGTGGTGACAGGTGAAGCTTTCATCTCGACTGTAACCTCTTTACAGTGAACACTGTGTGTAGGTCACACAGGTAACCTACAGGTGTTAACCTCCTTGAATAAACAGAGTCTGAATTCACCTGTTGCTACCTTCAGCAGCCAACAGACACGAGCATCTGTTCCCCTGCTCATTGTCCTGCTCACCTGTGTTTCCCAGGTCAGGTCAGAGTGAGCTTCCCTGGGTCAAAAGATTTAAAGTAACAATCTCAAAGATTTAAACTTTTGTGCTCTTGATGCCCCCCGCTGGCGATCATCGGTAATCTGAGAGCGCTCTTCCCAGATAACCAGACGTTTGTTTCTTCTTCTTTGGATTTTCACTTCTTGTTGAAGTTGTATCTGTAGTCATCCATCTTTTCTTTGTTTGTTCAGCCATAGTAGATTACTGTTTACTCGCAACACTTGCAGAGAGCGGAAACGCAGCCGCTTAGCTCCGCCTACCCTCTCTGGCAGACCAACCACTGCTGGCTGATGGAAAACGCGTCACTAACTGGGCGCCGCCACAGACACCCAGCCCATAATAATACTATATACTGCAGATGCAAAGGCTTTCATCAGTGGGCCATAGGCTCAGTCAGCATGTGTTACCTCATTCAGAGAGAGCGAGAGACTTACAGACATTTATTTACATGGAAAAGTTTGAGATTGTTACTTTAAATCCCAGAAATCTTATCGTCATGTTGCATTGCTTTTAACCAGCCTGTTGAATCTGTGTGTCAGATTGTTCAGTGAAAGATCTTTGAACCTGTAAACTCCTCTGAGCTGATCACACTGGCTTTCTTACCTTCAGAGGATCTCTCCACAGCGGCTGAACATTTCATTCCAACTGCTTTCAAACGAATACGAATCATTTTGTTTGGCTAATTTAAAGCATAAAAAGAGCCCTTACTATTTAAACAAGACCCTGGGAAACAAAGGGACTGCAGTGTCATACATGTGCAGAATATTAGTGAGTTTGAATTTAGCGCAGTTGGTGCAAAATAAATAAAGCTAAACAGAAGCTATGTTGGACAGCTAACAGCTAACTGATATGATTCTCTTTAGCCTGACAGAACGCAGACTGAGCCCAAACACGGAGGCGTGACTCGGGCGAGTGTTTCTGCAGAAGTCATTTTCTGACATAAAGAGTGAAAGCAGATCCTGTTGGCTCGATGTGTATTCAGTTTGAAACTTGTCACTATGATGAATTTTATTTCTAAAGTGGAGCAGGAGTTTAAAATGAATTCTGCGTGATGCTCATCTCTGCATAACAAGTTCAGTGGACTTCAAAGGAGGGTTCAGGTGTAATGGTCGACCCCTGCAGGCAGAGCGCCTCATTGGCTGCCAATTAAAGCCGTGCTAATGTCCAAAATGAGACAGAGGAATTGATTTTTAAAAAGGACATCAATAACAAGTTTTAAATATATAAAGCAGGGTCAGAGAGATTAAAGGTACTGAGAAAACCTGAGGGCAAATGAAGTAACAGCAGGGCATTATGGGTAATGAATGGATCATTGTTTGGTGCTTGTTCCAGGGGAGAGCTGTAGCTGTAACAGCTCTGCTTGTTTTTAACACATTAAACATGAGTGAAGCTTTGAATTAAAAGCCTGAAGCTCATTTGTGGCAGGATGAATTATTCTCCGCACCTTCATCTCTTTGTAAGCGTTTCTCTGCGTGTCAACAGAACCGGCGCAGGCAGCGGATGACGAGATTTGTAGCGTTTGCTTTTGATATGAGTGATAATATTTAGAGAGGGGAGCGATGAACTAGGTGTGCCTGTCTGGGACTGTGATGTGTTTGACGAGAGATTTCACTTTTAATTGCATTCTTCAGTCTGCATGCAGATCGAGTCTCGTCCACACACATGAATACTGCAGCGGCGGGGAGCAGGGGAAGGTCAAGGAAAGTTTGGAAACTATCTGAGCGGAGGAATTACTCAACGTTAGTAGCTCCTCGGGCGGACATTATTTCAGGTGTTTCCCATTTTAATCTCTCTGTGGAGAACTTTTAGTGCAGCCGATGTGAGAACACATTCAGCTTGAAACAGTTTTACACTCAGGATCCATTTGTTGTTGAAACTGTCTTTTTTCAGTTCTTGTCAGAGCATGAAGGATTTCTTTCAGCCGCTGAAACATCAACAACGTTACACGGAGAAGTCCAGAGTTAGAAACCCAGCGCTCTCTGCTGCCGGACCAATTATAACACCAAAACATCGCCCGTCTCTTTCTGACCTTGGCCATCACTTTCCCTGTCTCTGCACCACTCACTATAACAATGAGGCTGAGGCTGAGGACCCGGAGTCGGTCGAGGCTCTGCACTTTTCTATTTCAGCTGTCATTGTCTGTAAACTCGAACTCTTGCACGTGACTGTAAACGGCCTCAGAATGACCCTTCACAGAATTCATACAAACTGACCCTGTGTTTAAAAATTGTTAAAATACTGAATGAAGAATTCATTCACATTCAGTGTCAGGGTTAACCTCCCCTCCTCCTCCTGAGCTGTGTCTGATGAACTCTCCTGCTGCTTCCAGCTCCTTCAGGCTGACCAGTGCCCAGTGTGCTGAGCTGTTAGCTCGGATCGGTACCAGGATTTCTCTGATGGACACCAACTACCGGTGTCCTGTTTCAGCTGTGGAGCACCTGTCCATCTGTCTCTGCTGAGTGGCAGTTTCACTGTATCTATCAAGTCACAGGTGGGCTGAGATCTGTCTCACTACAGCGCTATGAAGCCACAACAAACAGATGTTACTGAGATTTAATGACGATAAACAGGCTGAGAGGATGCTGAGAGAACTACATCAGGAGGCAGGGTTGTAAAGAGGCTGAGGTCATGCTCTGTCAGGTCTGTCTGCATGACGACAAGAGCACTACTTAAAATGACTGTTTTTTGAATGGGGTTTGGTCTGACCGTTTGTTGTGCGATGCTAACATATAAATAGTTCCCACAGAAACATTTGTTTGTTGTTCTAACCACAGATTCGTTTAATCTGTCAAAATAAAACCACTGATCCTGCTCTCTGTCTCTGTTTGTGACTTTCATCTGTTTCACTTGTTTTCACTTTATTCAACACTTTCAGTGAAACTTGTCAACATTTGTGCTGTCGCACGCTCAGCATTGTCCCTGTCCACAGAGTAAAGACACAGTTTGTGTTCTCTATGAACATACAGACCACATGCCTTCAGCCTGCACTCTGTAGACACAGGAGAGCAGGCCCACACTGTGTATTCACACAATACACACTGAATACATTATTTAAAACAGTGCATTTTAATTAACACCCATCTGTGTCAGGGACTTCTAAAATAACCTGATTATTCATTTGACACTGAATAAGAATCACAATGCACCTCACAATAAAGCTCGTTGAACAGTTGGCACAGACTGAGTCCTTATCTGAGGACGGAGCAGACAGCTCGCAGACGACATCATGACAGAAATCATCACTGATGTTTTATTTCATCAGGCTGAATGTTTGGATGATCTTTAAAAAGTGTTTCACTATTTAATGAAACTCCTTTTCCATCAAACGTCACTCACATGAGGACCTGAAGACTTTAATGTTCCTTTACTGTGAAGCAGCTGACTGTGTTATTTCTAAGGTACATTTTAGTATTTTATTTTGAAAGATTTACCATGTTTCACATATTTATTAAAGCTGACTTCCCTGTTTAATTTTGAAAGTATAACCAGATTTTCCATATCTAATATTACTAATTTGACTGTTTTATTTTGAAAGTCCAACCGGATGCTGCTACTTTAATCTCAGCTGAAGGTTTCCTGGATCGTCTTATTTCACTGCTGTATGTGACGAGCTGGAGGTGAGCAGCTGTTGCACTGTGACAAACAGTGATGCTAAGACGGTAACTGTTGGTGAGTTGTGCTAATTAGCAGCAGTTATTACCTGTTCTGATAGCTGTGCCGAAGAGCAGTAACTAAATCTACGAGTGCACAGGTGGAAACAACATGCAGCATGAACTGTATTTATTTTCAGTGATGTTTGTTCTTTCTCGAACTGTCATGAGGAGTGATTTGTATCATGGCTGCCTCCTGCAGGTTTGTCACTGAAGTTTGACTGAAAAAAGAAACATGACGAATCGGTGACATTTGAAACAGAATGACTTCACAGGGCATGCTTTGTTAATGACCGGGGGAAATATAAACAGTGGACTGTAATAAATGATCTGGAACTGAAAATGACCTGAATTCTGTGTTAGAAAATGTTAGTGTTGGATGACATTGTCCCGGTGTGGACGGGCGGGGGGGGGGCGATGGCTACTCAAACAGATCGCAGGCAGCCTGTCAAGCCGTCAATATTGACTCAGCTGTGGTTTGTTGGTGTGCGACATGGCTGGATAACCGAGTTACTGAGCAGCATGCATCCTGCCATGCCTCTGATTCCTCTCTATTTGAGCTGTGGGGCACCTGCTGATGTTACATTGTGAACGCAGCCGCAGCAAGTGTGAAAGGCAGGTTCAGATATTAGGTTAGCTCTTGTTATGTGTTTGTAAAGGCAGCTGGGCACATGTGCAGCACATTCCTCCAGCCAAAACTCAGGAATCACAGAGAGAGAGAGAGAGAGAGAGAGAGAGAGAGAGAGAGAGAGAGAGAGAGAGGAAAGACACCAAAGAGAGAGAGAGAGAGAGAGAGCGAGGGGAGGACAGTCGGGAGCTGCGTGGGGAGGGTCGTGGTTCTACTTACATTTGCAGCCAACGTCCCACAAATATCCGGGTAGACACTCCTGACACTTAGGCCCTGTAGTGCCCTCCTTACACACACAAACTCCTGTGCCATTACAGTGACCATTGACTGAGCTGCCAATGGGATTACAATTACACTCTGCAAAAACAAGACACACACACACACAGGCTGGAAACAGGGCGGTGCTTTCACTTCCTGTGAGGACCACATTCCTCTGAATCAATTATCATCTCCACTGTTAACAAGGTGCTTCATTATTCAGAATATGTCATCAGATTTAAAGACTCATACAGAAAGAAATGCTACCATTTCAACTGTAATGGAGACAGAATGAGAACAGAATGAGGCTGATTATAGATGCATGTAATCATTACTGCATATTTGTAATTATTATAACACTTAGCTTATTAGCAAATATGCAAAGCATTATCAGTAGCTTTGATTTAAGATGGACAAAGTGGGCTAATCTGCACATGCTTTACTAATTAATGTCTACATCCTCCATACAGAGAGAGTGACAGAGAGAGAAGGAACGAGCAGACAGGAGGTGTGATGAGCAGGTATCAGATGGATGATGGATCAGAGACAAAGAGTGAACATTCAGAGGGATGGGAGAGCAGTACATTGAAATGGGCATTGTAGTAATATGTTCTTTAAATTATGTGAGTCGTTCTCTGACCCGTCCGTCTTAAACAGCAGAATGCTCACACAAAATATCCTTAAAAAGAAAGTGTAAAAAATAACCTATCAAGTCTCTGGTGTCCTACGCTCAACTGACCTTCCAGCTTTCCGTAGCAACTCGAGCGCTCTGCAGTCAAAGTGACACCTACTCTGACAGCCCCTGACCATCACATCGCACCTTCTGCTGCTGTGCCGGCTGCACGTGGCTGCACTCGAGTGACATCCGCGGGTCAGGCAGGAGGACGGAGGTGACGGCAAGTGACAAACGGGGGGGTCAGTCAGAGAGAGGCAGGGTGACGGCGAGGTAACGCCTCTGTGGCGGTTTTCAGCTGCTGCTCCTGAGGCCACTTCATGTATATGACATATGCACTTGTGTGGCACCTCTGACTGGCGGTGTGACTTCGCTGTGACATTTCTCTCAGAGCTCTTGTTGCTTGTCAGACTCCCCCTCAGGACGCACAAATGCACCTGCCACTGAGTGCTGTGAACTCACACTCCACATGCTACCTAAAGAATCCAATAGGGGACCAAACTTCTGCCTCAGGAACTATATAAAATGCAATTTTCACACATTTTTACTCGTATGAAACAGATGATGCTGTGTATGAATGCCTGCATAAAGGTCATGGACAAAATAACAGAAACACCAGATGAAGATGACCTTTTGACCTTCACGTCTACAGAGGGGGCGCTGTCAGCACCGACGTGAAACTGTACCAATTAGCAGCCTAATCACTCATTTTATGTATCAGTGGTTATTTTGTTAGCTAGATGCTAAGTGACAAGATCTTCATGACTCTTGTGTTTGTAAGCTAAATATGTAGCTAGAGCCAGGAAACTGTTAGCTTAGCCAGCTAGCTTTGTCCTCCTGGTTCGCTGCAACCTCACTACAACAGACTTCAAGAACTAGCTCTGGATAAGCCTTTTACAAGTCTTTATGCCAAGCTAAACTATGCTAAGCTAAGCTATCTTCTGAATAAACTTGATTCACAAAAGTATTTTTCTCATCAAACTCTGAGCAAGAAAGCAAATACGTTTGATCTGGAAATGTCTGCGTCACCAATCAAGGCTGACCTACAGCAAGATGACACAACCATGAAGCATTAGCTCGTTTGTAATTTTTATCGTGCTATTTTCTTTTCATTGTTTTGGTGTTTCCATTAGTTTGAACACTTACTTTATTCTTCTATATCTGACTGCAATCACATCTCTCTAGCTTTAAATCTATGCTCGTCTCACTTCATGCCCCAGCTAGCATTTAGAATCCTCCTGCAGTGTAGCAAATCAACTAGCTAGCAGTAACATAACTAAACACCTTACATCAATTTAAGCCAGCAGCCAAAAACCAACCGACATTAAACACCAATAGCTACAAGCTAGCAGCCCGACACAAACTGTGGAAAACTATATGAAGACAAGCTAGCAGCTAGGAACCAACCGTTACATACTACACCAGTTATTACGAGCTAGCAGCACGTAACCAACCGCAGCATTCTAAATCATCACAAGCTAGTTTTCAAAAACCATATTTAACTAAGTACACCAACTAATACAAGCTAGCAGCTAGAACCAACTGTTATACATTAACGCTTGCAACCATTGCAAGTGTACTTACCAAGTGTAACAGCTAGAAACCGACTGTAGCATACTACAGTAAGACACTAGCTAGCAGCTAGTGACCAAATATAAAACACTACATCAAAATATAACGTTAGCAGCTAGAACCAACTGAAACCCTTTACATCCAAACAAGCTAGAAGCTAAAAACCAGTTAAATACGACAACAATAAATACAAGCTAGTAGCATACCAACTGTGACATGCTACATCAATACAAGCTAGCAGCCAGAAAGCAACAATACAAGCTAACAGCGATAGACGCTAAGAGACACTAACTGTAACTTACTCAGTGAAAACAACTGGGACACTCAAACATAACTGTAAAATACCACAGACACAGACACTAGCAAGCAGCTAGAAACCAACCCTGATGTTCTACTTCAATTCAAGCTTGCAGCTAGAAACCAGCTACAACAAAGCAGTCTGCAGATATTCAGAATGTAAATGACTGAAAGACCCTTATCTATCATTTAGTTTGTATTTAACTTTAGCTGAAAGATTATTGTCCTGCAGAAAAGTCTCATTCAGACAGTAATGAGCGACATCGTTGTGCTGTAGCAGAAGAAGCAAAAGAGGCTGATATGGAGACCACTTAAAAACATGGAGGCAGGAGGGTGTAGTGATGATGAAGCTGTGGGGGTGAATGGTGACACTTTCTCATGGTGACGAGTCAAGGACAGGAGGTGAGGCGAGGAAAGTGTTTGTGTGAAAGCAGGGTGGCAGTGAAAGGGGGCCGGTGGGGGGGGGGACTAACCTATGCACACATTTTCATCGTCCAGTTCTGCAGAGGCATTGCGGTAGAAGCCCAGCTTGCATAGCTGGCAGTGCTGGCCCCTAGTGTTGTGCTTACAGCTCACGCAAATGACGCTGTTTAGCACCTCGATGTAGCTGCATCGGTTGGAGTGGCCGAAGCATTCGCAGTCTTGCAAAGAGAGGGGGAGTGTGAAGGGAAGAGAGCAGGAGAAGAAAGAGAAGGAAAGAAAGAGAGAGACGCGGTGGAAAGTGTTGAAATTGTTGCAGTTTTTGCAAGTGCTGCGACGGGGATGTTAGCAAGAATCTGAGCGAGGCGCCATGGCATGCCAGGTTAGAAATGGAGACTGCGTTATGAAGGAGGAGAAGGATGATGGGGGGGGGGTCACTCATGATTAGTCTGGCATGGGCACAGCCAGAGTTAGAAAAAGACATCACATAAAAAAGCACGGCGTTAGTAAGACTCAGAGAGGTCACATCACTTCAAGCACACCACAACATGAGGCGAGGACGACTCCAAATGACGCACAGCGACACGGTCACAGCGGGAACACCACACAGCGTAAGGCGGGTCACACCATGGATGAAATGGAGCTCTCCACTCAGGGAATGGTGCTGGGAGTTCTGTTGTCTGATTGATCTGTTGGATGGATGAAACTTTAAATGGAGCTTCATATCAAAACCCTCTGTGATGAAATGATCGATGACTTCTCGAAAGTCTTCCAACAAACATCTCTAAAGAGGCTGGACATTTGTTTGTGGAGGCTTCGTACAACCAAACTTCTACTGTCTGTGGGAAGCAGTGTAGGAGATGATGAGTGTCTCCCTGCCTGTGGTGCAGGGTAATGTGGTGCTAAATCAGATATAAGGAGTTGTAGATGAACTGCAGAAGCTCAGGCTGCAGTCTGTGATGCTTCCTGGCAGCCCTGGCCTGAGGGGAGCAGGATGGGAGGGGTGCAGCCCGGCTCGGCTCTCTCTGAGTGAGGATCAGTCCGCCACGCTGAGTGACCACTGACACCATGTGTCACAGCGCAGACAGATGTGACCCTTAAGCCTCGCTGGCAGCCGCTCGGACAGAAAGCCCACTAACAGATCTAGAATAAGGGAGGTTGGTGGACGGGGCTTTGGGCCAAGGGATTGTGGTTATTAAGGATCTGAATTGAGGTCAGGTCTCTCTGTCTTGCTTGGAAATGACGGCGCAGGGAGTCTAGTCCACTCTACCTTTCACCTAAAGCAGGAAGTCGTGTCCGAGTGTAAGTAAGATCTTCTACATTACGGCTCTCAGAAGACGGATACTCTCCCCTGTTCAGAAATAGGCTAAGGTCATAAATCATGCACGCACAGGGAATAAAAAGTCTCCAGTCTTGGAAACACGTTCCCCAAAAATAGCCGAAGTCTCATGCAACCACTTTATTCGCACTGATAAAGATACGATTCAGGGGACTTTTACAGTGTTTAGAAACGATTCCATAGACGAGTGAATCCTCGAGCATCGGTCCAGCACTGAGCTGCAGATATGGACACACAGTGCTCTAGCATTGGGTTAGTGGTGCAGGGGTTAGGGGGCTTACAGTTAAACAGAAACATCAGTTCAGACAGAGAAGGCTTGGGTGTCAACTGGGTGGGGGGGGGGGTGTATGAATACCAGAGCTCCTACCTCGCTTGCTGTTTGCAACGTGGACAGAGGGGGCAGTGGACAACGCAACCTGAGGAGCTACTAGACAAATTAAAGAAGAAAGAAACAAAAAAAAAAAAACATGATATTTCAATTAAACAACCGAACATGTAATGTCAGAGAATCACTGAGCATCATGCTAAGAATAAATGTAGCAGTAAAAAAGAAACAATAATGATGAATGATGGCACTGGGAAATCAGGAGTGACATTGCCAAGTGGAGTTGGCTGCGTGTAGCAGCATCTGTTACAAACGCCTTCGATGGCGAACAATCCTAATATTATGGTCCCTCTTTTATGCCTCATTTCATTAACAAGTGCTTTGTGTAATTCAGGAGCCTGTGTGTATGTTTCCCCAGACACAAACTATCCCCTGACAAACTGCTCTCCAGCTCAGCGGAGGCCAGCCAACAATTTTCACCTTATAAATCTGTGCAGAGGAGCGTGGGTAAGAAGCTGGCTCGCAGTGAACACATCAATCCCTCCATTCCTTTCCGCTCATAAAACAAACAGTGGGAAAAGAAATAATAGGCCCAGCCTCTGCCATTGTGCTGGGCCACATAAGCCCCGACACATACACTGAGTGCGCTCGGCTGCAGTCATGGAAACACAGACGGAGCGGTTGTGTGCTCGATGTCTTAGCGAGGTGGCTGCACATCACATGTGCACGATGGATTAAGCTGAGAGGAGGCTAACATCAATCTGCATAAACACCACCGTGAAGCCTCTGCTGCTTTTCATGCGCTAACATGGAACCGAGCAACCCTGGAAGATCTGCACATAATTCAAATGTTTATGTATAAATGTATGGTGCCCACATCGAGTGTTTGACACCATAATCCACGGCACTGCTGCAACACTTGTGCCGGTCGAATACGCTTCAAATGAGCAAAGGATGGACTAAGGATGTGTTTCTGGTTTATCAGGAAAATAACAAAGATTTGTGGAGGGGAAGAAACCACCCACAAATACTGTTAGCAACCAAAGAGTCTTTGTTTGCTCTCCGTAAAGCCCCCTGGAGGTAAATGTGTGAGAAGAAAAAGATCTGTTGCATGTTCTTACAGATGCCTACCTTCTTTTCGGTTAGCGACACCTAGCGATGACACATTCGGCCGAACTGCGTGCAATTGAGAGAAACCAGGAGTTATTCATGTGCACTTGTGTGATGCACTTTACATATAGTCTCTAGAGGGGGGAGGGGGACTACGTGGTAGTGGACACACACAACTGGAGACACGAACATGTCCAGCATGACTCAAATCTGTAAATCAGGAAACAGCAAATACAATGGGGCAGGGCTGACATGGACGAGCAGAGAGATGCATCCAGAGACCCATTGGAGAGACGTTGTATGTCATTCGTGTGACTTCCATGGGTTTGTGTGTGTGTGTGTGTGTGTGTGTGTGTGTGTGTGTGTGTGTGTGTGTGTTCATGGTGATGGCAATGATGAGTGACAAACTGAAGAGAAAAGATAAAACCCTCTGAAACTTAGTATTTAACTCATGATTTATGCAAGCGGGCGGTAAAGCAAATTAAGAAGTTAGGGGGCATTTTGTTTAATTCATCACATTGACTTTGTAATCAATATCTAATTACAGTGTATTTCTGGTGCAAGAATAACAATGAATAAATAATGGCAGGTGTTGGGACTTGGAATGACGGACTGCTGCGGGTAGCATAACCTCATAATTACATACAAGTCGGTATTTCCGTGTCAGGGAAATACGCTGCGGTTGGAAATGGAGAGGAGTCGAGCGAAGGCGGGATAAGTTTCCTCATCGCGCCCCTTCGTCTCTTCACTTGATCCTTCTGTCCTTTGGCTATTGACTCCATGAATCATGCAATCTCGGCTAATTAATGTCCAGTGGTGCGTTGGCAGGAGGCCTATTACATTAACCATGTGTGAATGGAGAAAATGACGGCTGAATCAATTTAGAGAAGCCTTTTTTTCTTTGATTGCGTTGGAGTAAAATAATGTGTTAGCATGGAGCTTGGCAGGTCTTCACACTAACATTAGCAGTCATTGATTTGAAAAGAAACCTGAACAAAAGGACGATCGTGCACCATCTCCTCTGTCACCCGCTCCTTTCATTATCTTATCTCCTAAAAGTGTTTCACATCATCTCCTGCTGCGGGATTCTGGCTCCGGCGACGACTGCGACATCTCCACAGGGTTTAAGTCACTCGATGAGGGGCTCTTTGAAATGACAGATTAACAAATAAAGAGCTTAAGAAAAAGGGCACACCGCGTCAGCGCTCACACTCAGGTGTTAAATCTTACAAATTGTCAAGTGTCTTGTTTTTTATCAGAGTTTGGATCCTCTTTTCTCCGTCAGACGTTCAGTGAAGCTCGAACACAAAGAAAGGACATTTCATCTGTGACGGAAACACACGAGCACACGCCTCTGTCCGATCTATAACGCCTGATTGGTAAAATAAGATCTCTGATAATCATTCTGTGTTGGTAACTGATTGGATGTAACACACATCTGGGCTCCATTCATTATTTTGTTATGGGGAATATTCAGGTGGTGCGAGCTAAATGAGTGGTGACGGATTTTAATCAATGCCACAGCCGTAATGAAATGCAATCCTGCAGAGCCCGAATTGTTTTTTAAAATATTAATTTCACTTTAATGGTGCGCATTAGGCGATTCTGCCCGGCTTAATAAACTTGAAATAGAATTGAGGAAAGTCAATAAGGAATTCAATTACCTTCAAACAACAACAGGAGAAGTGGAGAGCTTCGTCTTTGCAGCGTCTCCACCCTCAAGGACACGCTAACCTTTATATTTGTCCACTCTGTTCCCTCTTTATTAATAACTCAGACGTTAAATGAGTTTGTGTTTGCTCTGAAGACGTCCTCCTCGCTGTGCTTAGTTTTTACTGTTGTGTCGGCTCTGCTGTGACAGGACAGACACTCGCGAGGACTCTGAATCCCTGCGGGCCGATCAGGATGAGGAGTGAAGACTTTGGTTTGTCAGAGTGTCCTCTCTACATCCCCCAGCCCCCCAAACACACACACGCACACACTCATCAGCATGCGCACTCCCCGTGAAGGATTTGAGGACAGCCTTTGGACATGGTCTGGCCTGGCATTAGGATGGGACTGATGTGAATATGTTTGCATGTGTGTATGAGGAGCATGCACACACACACACACACACACACACACAGAGCGCTCGTCAGGCCGTGCATGGAGACGAAGCATTAGTTCTGAGGTGTGAGGAGGTGGAGGGGGGAGGCGAGCGGAGGGAGATTTAGAGGAGGTGGAGGGGGGAGGTTTGGTGTTCTTGGCCACATGTCCACTTCTGACTCATGACTTAGCATCAGACTCTACAGTGTTCACTTCCTGTGTAAGCTAGCAGCCTAAAGCCTGATTAAAAACCACCTGGGGACAATCTGTGTCTCTCACTGCAGAGTTTTGGGAAACGTGCCCAGAGATCATCTCGGTCCTTAAACGATGAAGGACAGGATAAGTGTGCGTGTGGTGTCCGTGTGTCCCCTGGTGCACGTAGCTTGGCTCTGTTACACGGGCCTTAAGCATTACACTGAAACATAATGAAAAACAGCTCTTTAATTGTGCTTTAAAAAAGCTTTAAAATGTTTAACATGTTGGGAACAGTTTCTGCTGAGAGGTAGTAAGAGACTAATGAGGCGGGGGGGGATACTGCTGGCCTGGCTCTTCTTTAGCCAAAGACTGTAAACATAAAGTGGATGCAGCCACAGTCACATTTGTTTGTGGAGTAACATGCATGGCCTTCAGTTTGACATATTCGCAGGCGCCATCTTTGTTTTTAGGGGCCAAGATGCAAAGGAGTGAGGGGTTAGAAAACAATGACTTATCAGCTAATGCTAGCACCTACTTAGCTAGCCAGGAGTCATTTGCAATGCTCAGAATCTGGGATGCTAATTTTGGCTAGCTACAAACAGGCTGCAGTAACTCCTCAGAGTAGTACAAGCAACCTGGTAGCAACTTGTCAATCACAGGTAGCCCCGCCCTGAGTCCTCCCCTGCTTGACGGTCTGTTTGAGGGTTTCAGGCTGCTTTATGTTGCTCTGAAACACGGTCTCAGGAGCCCACTGTCTATTTTGTTTAAAGACAATCAGCCTTGCAAATAATTTCACACTTACTTACACTTACAATTACTGAGCTCAGCTGGCGCTAGCATTAGCCAATAACTTACCGTTAGCTAACCTTTTGGTCCTTAGCTCCGCCCTCTTGTCCAAAAATTGCGACTGCTAAAACGGCAAACTCAAGGCTTCAAAACAAACGAGTCAACAGACCAATGGACGACAGCGTGGCTCCTCTCCTTCGATACAGTCCATGATTTTACTAAAGTCCTTGTCTCATAATTTAACAGGCCAATTACTGTAACTTACTCGTCGCTCTCTGTGACCCTCAGATGTTCTCACAGGGAGGGGACAGTTTGCTCATCAATGCACCGCCCGGGAACAGAGCATCTTTACCGAGCCGGGCTGTGGATGCACTTTGACTTGTTCAATACAGTCCTTCAGTTCCTGCATCACACCGCCTTCCAGGCAGCCGTAACTGGAGACGTGGCACCTCTCTGCTGCCTCCCCCTCCTGAGGGGCTACTGGTTGACGAAGATAATACCAGCTGAGGTGCTGGCGGCTTATATTAAAATGACCTCCTGTGACTTTACACAGCCGGAGAGGTCCTGGCACTTTAATAAAGTCTAGATGCCATTTATTTATAATGCATGGAGAGAGGAGGGAAAACAAATGACATTCTGCATGCAGAGCCGGGCAAGTGTTGTCTGCTTGAGTCTGGATAAATTAATATGCCCACGTCACGACAGTATAGCCCCCAGCTATTCTCTGTCTGCCCCTCCCAGCAGGAAAGTATCAGTGTGGATGGTGTACCGATGCCTCGTAGTAAGATCGGAATCAGAAATGAACACTTGGCCCCAAAGTTCAGGGATGGATGATGAAGGGTGGCACAATAAGCAAAGCAAAGCATCAAGCATTCATAGAGTCTCTTTGTGTCTGTTTACTTACTAACTGGACCAATGTTATTAGGAATACCTGCAAGAGAGAGAGAGAGAGAGAGGGGGAGAGAGAGAGAGAGAGGGGGAGAGAGAGGACAACTTTTATTAGGCATGAATGGACTTAAAGCAACAACAGAACATTTCTCCTTCAGACTAGAAGTATGTTTTCAGTCCTGCCATCCTCCTTCCCTCTGTGGATTCTTCTTCATGAGCTGAACACACTTGAAAGTCTGACACTGCAGCATCGAATGTCGGCTTTATAACAAACGCTTCCCTGCTGCAGGAGAAAAAAACTCCAGTGTTAGAAGAAGATCACAAAAGTATTGTCAGGTGGTCACTAAACTCAGCCTGATCTGCGTTAACCTGCAGCGACCCTGCTTCCTCTGATGGGGACACTTTCGTGGGCACGTAGAGAAGATACCCTGATGAGTGTAAAAACAAGATGGCCGACTGCTGAATTATTCTACAGCTGACAAAACAGGACGAAACAAGTTGAAACTTGACTATTGATCCTTAATCATAGTTTCATGTACCATGCAATGCTTGACCAATAATATGAGCTTTAGTGAGCGATGCTGTTGATTAGGGAGAAGTCCGTCAGACTTTGTCAGAGCTCGTTCAAAGTGAAGGTGTAACGTGAGTTACAGCTTGGAAAGACTTGCGTGTGATTCACAGGCTACATAGATTTGTAAATCAGGAGGCTTTAGATGATGCGTGGTTTACAGCTCTGCTTTGGCACCACAACGTGAACGCACTGAAATATAATTATTTTATCATTTGTTACTGACTGGAAACTTTGCTGTGTTATACAGAGAAATAATCCCATGGTCCCCTCATGAGGTCATCATTCTTTTTAAATACTACTTCCTGTTCAAAGATAAACAAAGATATCGGGCAGATAGTAAACATCAGGAACAACCTGCTAGCTTGTAATGCTAACCAAGCTAATGGTAGAGACTGACCATCACCACAGATAGAGATGTTCAATACCTTCAACTGATTCCAACATCTGTTTCTGCGATTCAACCAACACCATGTCGATCTCACACCAGTGCAGCACAGGTAAGGGCCTGTGTCCACATACGCCGCTTTTTGCGCTGGCAGTGCCCACTACCTCAATTTCAGAGCGCTTCTCGCTGGCGTTTACTGTTGCTAGGTTACAAAAGTTGTTTGGCGGCACTTCTGTTACCCTGAGTAAGTCTGTAAAATGTCCTCGAATAAAAGCAAATAGTGAGCAAACATAAAGACAATGAAAGGAGGCGTGTCCCGGCCTCAGCAGCAGCTCTACACCTGGAAACTGTACCTTAAAAAAGGATTCATTTCTCCTAAGCCATTGTTGTTGATATCTTAAGTCCCGCCCTATCTTGATTTTGATTGGTCGGTGAGAGAGAAGTGACATTGACAAGCGCAGCAGTGATCCAAAAGTTGAACTATTTTCTACTGAGAGCGCAGCGACAGAAAACTGCTGACGCTGCACTGGTTAGTACAGAAACAGAAGAACATGCTGTCAGTGGAAGCCGGCCCTGATGGTTGAAAACTTCTCTGTGTGTATCGATGTTATATGATTGCCATCATTGTTGCTTGGCCTTTCTGTGGTTCAACAATTACAGAGAATACGGAGGTTGAAAGCCAAGAATCTGTCTGTCAGTCAGAACTGAAAGAACATAATTATTAAATCTAATTAGAAGTAACAGTTTCATTTGAGAACTTTCCCTCGTGTCCACAGAAGATCAGCGAGCTAATCGATGCTGCATCTCAGCCGTCCTAGAGGCCTTTGTGCTGCACGTATCAGAACAACTCTAACTTCTGCCCTGAAGGACAGCTGTGGACGAAAGCTGCTTCTGGTGCTGCTCCATTCTGTTTCTTCTCATAAATCTCCATCAGGTGCATGATGGGAAATAATCTCAACAGGAATCTAGTTGCCGTCTGTAAATAGTGACCCTGCAGGATAGCCAGTCTTTGCAAAATGTTAAAGTGTGTGATGACATGTCTTTAGATGTGGGAGGTGCCAGACTTTGTCTTTGGACATTCTTCTCCTGAATGTTGGCCAATAAAAGACGTCCCTCTGATGGGAAAGAATTGTCTGCTGCATGTTAAGCTTCACGGTTCTCTGCTCTCCTCGGCTCCCTCCATTATTTCTGCTTTGATGTCCCTGCTGTTGGTCGTGCCAGAAAAGGTCACTGCTGTCCTCTTACACAACAACACACCTGAACGTCCGTACATCACTGAACAACAATTCCATCCACACACCACGCTCACAGTCAGAGTAAAATATGTGAGTTATTTTAAAAGTTGCAGACTGCTTTGGGATTCTGCTCACACGCTTGTTTTTAAACTACGTGCTGCCAAAGATTCATAAGACAGAATTCTCATGCACACACATCACGACGTATCAAAGGACATCATAGATGGCAAACTCTGCCTCTGACGCTGGAGGAGGACATGTCTCATCCTGCTGCCTGCCTGTCCGTCCCTCCAACAACAAATCCCCGGTGCCAGACAGCCACTGAGCAGATAATACAGTCCGTCTCATCGCCATGTGACCGGATCTCTGCCACGCCGGGCTGCGGATCTGAGGGGATGGTCTGCTGTCGATCATCTCACCATCTGAACCGAGCACAGACATCTTGTTTGGGTTTTAATTGGGACTCTGAATATGAAGCTCGACAGCAGAGAGCCATCTCTCTCTGACTCCGAGTCTTCACGTGAACGCTGGTGGTTATTTTTGGTCTTTTAGAGGAGTTTGCTTTCAGGACATCGACGCCAGCTCCTCTTTTTCTAATCATCCGTTTGAGCGCAGCCCCCCCTCCTGTTGGCTCGCCCCCCTGCCCTCAATAAGGCAGCCTGCCCACAAAAACAAACAGCCCCCTCACCACGGGAAGAGAGGCATGCTGGGCAAGAGGAGGCACGCGCCCACGTAAACCAGAGAAGAAGAAATGAAATAAAAAGATTGCTTTCTTCCTCTGCAGCTCACATCTCTCCCGTCATCCGCTCACCACCACACCTACGGCGCGGGAAGACGAGGAGGCATCTGTGCAGGTTTTTTGGTGGTGGGGCCTTTCATCTAACGGAGCCGTCACAAAATATCTCCACGTCCAGCTGGGAAACACGAGGACTTCCTGAGAGTGTGCGTGTGTTAGTGTGCGTGGACTTTGATCAGGTCTGTCACTCAGTCACTGCTCCTCTGATCTCTGCCTGCGAGCTGTACTTTAGAGCCGAATGTGTGACCTGTCTGCGAGCAGGGAGGTGCGGCAGGTGATGTGACATGTGGAGGCGGAGCTTAATGGATGTCAACTCTCGAGAGGCCGGGCAGATGCTGACCGGGAGACAGGAAGGACGAGAGCAAGGACACTTACAATCACAGTCGCCTCAATCACAAAGTACAGATTGATTTGGCTGCGTTGGTTCTGAGCTTCATCATATTTGAAATAATATTTAACTGTTGAGAGTTTTAAGGGATGACATCAGTGTGTATATATATATATGTATCTCACCACTCACAGTTATACTTCCAATAAAGACGTAACCAGATCAATGCGTGCGTCTGTGTAACCAGATTAAATTTGTTTTTTAAATGTTGTCAGGTAAAATACCTCCCGGATGATAAACTGGAAATTATAAACGCCACATTTGTATTCATGGACACTTATTTCAGTCAGCACAGGATTCAGGAGTCATTTGGTTTGGTTTGTTTTTGCCTCATCACAAACATAATACATGGACGGACTAACGCTCTCCTACAGTATGAAACCTATACACTTTTTAGCCTGTCGTTTAGCACATGATGACCTGATTGTCCTGGTTCTCACCTCTGTGTCCTGGGCTCTGACAAGTTTCTGTGAAACACCAACATTTATTACGACAGTTATAATAATACATTTAAGATTCTCGTTGTTTTCAGAGCTTAGACAGTCATATATCAGATCCCGTCCAACTCAATGTAAGCACATGCACCACACGTCGACGTTTGTGTGTCAACCAATAAAAACCACATTATCAAAGCCAACGAGCCTCACTCTGATTCTTGCAGGTCTTTGTAAAACAATCTGCAGTATGGAAACGTACTGAAAAGGCTGCATAAATGCTGTTTCCATGTGTTAAAAGGTGAGGTCCCATTGTGGCAGTTTGAAAATAAAGATCAAACAGTTTATCTGTTAGCATCAGGATCCCATCACACTGACTCTACAGCGTCCTCGTATGAAGTGAGCATGAGCAGCCTGAGAACGGGTCAGCAGAAGAAGCCTCCTGCAACCGAATCACTGGACGAAACTGAGCTTTAGTTAAGTGCTGATAAAAACGGTCACAAAGATCTTTCGCTGCAGACTCGTAATGTAACTTTTTTTCCACCTGCATCAAGGAGCCATTGTTTGGAAAAAGTAACGGCATAGTTATCGCTCGCTCTTTATTATTCAAACAGCATGATGTGCAGTGTGAGAACAGAGAGCTACTTACACATGTAGGTTACTGTAAACTCTATTTATGCTCACGCTGCTGAGCCAAACCTGCTTTAAATAAAAGGATCCTCCAGTTACTCACAGAGTCAGAAATGTGAGACTGAGCGTGTTTTATCTCTGTAACAGGAAAAAGAACAGTAGTGCAGAGCTAAAAAGAGCCTGCTTAAGCAGCTGACAGAGCAATAACACACTGACACTATCTCCATCTACTGTGGAAGATTAGCAGGGGAGCCACTACATTAAATGTAGAGGATATAAATATAAAACCAGAGAGAGAGAGAGGGAGTGGGAGAACACTGCTTCTGTTATTGTGGTGGAGACTTTATTTGGTGTGAATCACCAAACTGTAAAAATGAGCAGAGAGAATATTTTTCATAACCGTGTTTACACAGAGAAAATATTCAGTGCTGCACTGTACCGCCTGTCGACTGCATGACGGCTGTTTGCCTTCAGCTACATGTCAAAGGCACATCAGATGTTCTAATGTAATTGTCCTATTTTTAAACCTGAGCCCTATTTTTACATATTCTGGGAACTAAATTACTAATAGGTTGTATTCAGCTTAAGTGTGTGACAACATGACAGAAAGGATCCCTACAGAGATAGACCTTTTTGTTACAGAGGAAGATGATTGTTTTAACCACACACAGACGTTACATCGCTCTCTGCAAACACACCAGACTCCATTGACAAAAACAGTGATTTTGCCTCATATAACAGGAGCTGCTGGTCTACAGCTACCTTGATTGATTTGTGTTATTGTGAGTTAGGAAAACTTTGTGTTAAATCCAAACCAACTATTAAAAACACCAAAGTCGCACAATAACACAAATCTAGGCCTTTTTAACCCAGCGACCCCTGTGTTCTCACAGATAAAATGACTGTTTTTATGAATGGAGTCTGGTGTGTCTGCAGAGAGCGATGTAACGTCTGTGTGTGGTTAAAACAATCCTCTTCCTCTGTAACAAAAAGGTCTATCTCTGTAGGGATCCTTTCTGTCATGTTGTCACACACTTAGAATAACAATCTGAGCCTGTCAGTGGAAACAACAAGAACTTTTAGTGGACGACCTTTGACCCATCAAGGATTATGTTGCAGCCATTACAGCCTGTTTCACTGCTGCAGGATGAACACATCTACTGGAGACAAAATATGGCCCAGGTTCCGAAAATAGCAGAATGATGTGACAAACGAACCAGAGACACCACTGAAAGAGAAGGTGAGGCATGTCACAGTGTGTTTGTTGTAATTACACATAAAGTAGTTGTTTCATACAAATGATTTCATCTCATGATGTTGTAATCGACTCCCTCTATGATGAAAGTCCTTCAGCAGTCAAAGCTCATTTGACAAATTAGACTTTGTCAGTTTGTGGAGTTCAGGCCAAATAAGCTTCTCTTCCAGGTCATGATGTGGAACACGGATGGTCCGTCAGTGCAATTATCCGCTGCTTTATGAACAACCTGTGGGGTTCGAGCAGATGTCCAGGATCCCATGTCGGGTCATTCGATTAATTTACAATCACCGTCATTTCCACTCCCCTTCACCTGCCCGGACCTGCCATTATGGGGCACCGCTGCAATCTAATTCTGTCCTATCGCACAGGAAGAGCATTAGCTCTTGTTGTCGGTGTGCTTCATTGATTTTTATGAGCTGTGCAGGGACAGTGGATGCAAGCTGCTGGATGGTGAACATGATCTCGGATGGGTGTGCGACTCACTGAACACGATCTGTGTGTATGTGGGGTCAGCACGCACCACAGAATGCACATTTAAATGTGGGCTTCAAATACAGTAGAGAGCCACTGCTTCATGTTCAGCTTCACTGGTTCTGTTCCAGTTCTGTTGTCATCCATCCAAAACCATCACTGTAACCTCTCTAATGGATTATCAGAAACCAATAATAGATGTTCCCTCATGGATCTATGGGCTTCAAATCTTTGGCACATGTCCTTTTTCCTCACTGAACAAGATAATCCTTCAGAGAGAGGACATCAAATGTGCCATACAGTTCCTACATTCACCATATTCACATGGCAGCCATCCTCCTCTGACATCCCGCTCAGGGTTGGACACTGAAATGCTTTTTCGAGGTCCAGGTTGCTATAAACTGAAAAATCATTATAATTTTACTACTTCCCAATTGGTCAGCAACTGAAAAGATAAAGTATAGTTAAAATCTGGAAGTTAAAACAACACATTTGTTAACCCATTAGCTACTGTTGGACAACAGCTAACGTTAGCATTCAAGTAATTCCTCCCTAACATCACGGTAGAGGAATTCTTATCCTGTTAAACTATCAAACCAAGCTACTGCTACCTCGGTTACATTAACCTGTTAATACAAATCACAAGCTGATGGTCAAGTTAGGTAGAAATAGGTTGAACGCTAATGGCATGCTAGCTGTTGTGTAACAGTAATGTTGAATTAATTCCTTGCAAATCTTTCTGTTTCATTTTACTGCATGTCAAGAAAAGGTTAGGTTAAAGGTTGAATGCTAACAGTCAATCTATTCCTAGCTAACATTAGCATTAAAATGTTTTACACGATACAAATTCCTAGCTCGCAGAAAGGTTAGCAAGGGATAGGTTGAATGTTAACGTTAGGCTAACTGTTGTTTAGAGGTGGCATTCATTTCATTCCAAGCTAACATTAGCATTAAATAGTGTTAAATGGTACGAACTAGCTAGAGTCAATGTAAGCAAAGAAAAAGATGAATGCTAACAGTAAGCTAGCTGTTGTCTGGCGGTGGCATTCAATGAATTCTTAGCTAACATTACCATTTGACAGTGTTACAAATTCCTAGCTTAGCTAATGGTAATGCTAGGAATAAATTGGTTGAATGCTACTGTTAGCGGTCGTGCCTCCAAATTTTCACAACCAGTTGTCTTTTCAGTTCCTGATTAATTATGAAGCAGTGAAATATGAATGTTTTTGTTTATGTGATTTGCAACCTGGAACAGAGCAGAACAACATTATAGCATCTGAAAGGAGAATGGCTGCTGTGTGAATATGTACATGTATATACAGTTTGAGTTCTACTGTTGAGGTCTCAGTCAGCTGTTGGCGTGGACGTAGCATTGTGTTGTTTGTCTGTGTCATTGCATTGTTCCCGTCAGCCTCCATTCCGCTCTGACCTTCAATATGTCTCACCTGCTGCCTCGGCGCTACCTGGACGGCTCTGAAAAGGTGCTTATCTGCTGAATTTCCACCGCAGGCAAAGTTGGTAATTACTTTCCCTGGCTGCCATCATTATCTGGAGCTCCTTGGCTACATGGAGCCCAGTGATGGTGACAGGCATCGCTAACCATTTAGTAGCGGCAAAGGCTGCCAAAACACAGGCACGCAGCAATGTGACTTGATTGAATTCCTCAGGAGCAAAATTACGGCTTGCCTCGCCGCACTGCCCGAATCCCTCGCTCGCTCTCAATGTGTAGAACTGAATTGAAGGTGGCAAGTCTTAAAGTGCCCAGGAGCCATGTTGGAAGAAGCACAGTTTGAGATTTAAGGGAAGGAATGAGGTGTGCGTCGGTGGCGGCAGCAACAGGGAAGGAGTAAAAAAAAAAAAACTGGAGATGGAAGAAACAAATATTTGAAAGAAAGATTACCGTCACAGCTGCACAGAGCCGAGATGTGGAAAAGACAGAGTAAACAAGCTCGGTCTCTGGGGTGGTTGGGGGTGTTGAGGGGGAGAGAAAGAGAGAGAATGTGAGCATGAAACAAAACCAAGAGATGGAGCGAGAACAGGCGGAGGCAGGAGAAGAAGAAGAAGGTGGTGGCGAAGAAGGGCAGAAGGAGCAGCAGAATGAGAGGATGCAAAAACAACACGAGTTTGACAGAGAAAAAAGAAAGAAAGCGGGGCGAAAATGGAAATTCAAATAGCTGCGGAAAGAAGGAATAAAAGCATAAATGAGTGGGAGCTGCGTGTGAAGTGTGTGTGCAGCACGCCTGCTTGTGTGTGGATGCATAAACACATGGCACTAATTAAATACACAGTGAAGCTGCGTGTCTGATGGAGAAAACATTTTACACAGTCAACTCCTGGATTTTTGAACACAGAGAATATTTGATAGATCATTTTATTTCATGTTGTTTTTAAATGACTAGCAGGCTGAAACTAATTAGGTATTTAGAGGTATATCCACTAAATATCATCTGTAATGCAAATGTGTCTGAATCAAAGGTTGTCCACTAAAAGTTGTTGTTGTTTCCACTGACAGGCTCAGATTGTTATTCTAAGTGTGTGACAACATGACAGAAAGGATCCCTACAGAGATAGACCTTTTTGTTACAGAGGAAGATGATTGTTTTAACCACACACAGACGTTACATCGCTCTTTGCACACACACCAGACTCCATTCATAAAAACACTGATTTTAGTTCACAGGACACAGGAGCTGCTGCTCTGCTGCTGCCTTGATGGGTTCATTTTTTTGTTACACAAATATTTTTGTTTTATCAAAACTAGACATTTAGAACACAAAAATCACACAATAACACAAACTAACTAACCAAATGAGGCAGCAGTAGATCAACAACTCCCATGTTTTGGGAGGTAAAATTGCTGATTTTATATATGGAGTCTGGTGTTGTTTTTAAATTGGCTTTGAAAAGTGATGTCACGTCTTTTTCTTGTTAAAAAACAACCAAACAAACATTTCAGTCTTTCATTAAAGGGTCTATTTTGTAGTAAATCTAAATAAAATAATGTAATGGCACATGTTGACATTAGTGCTGTAGTTAATAATGTGTTACTTATTTTATTGCCTATAATGAATATGTTTAAAGGCCTTTCTCTGTGTAACACCAGTCAAACCAGGATCTCTTTCCTTTGTATTAATATAAACACATATGGGAGACCCTTATAGAATAATAGATGGTTGTGTTCACTCACAGCAGAATAAGATTTATTCCACAGCGGCATTATGAGCTCCTGTGGGATTCAGTCTGATGTATAGAAACACACTTCCTCTGCACGCGAGGGAAGATTAATCAGAAACATCTAAATGTGTGTATTTATAAGAGTGTGTGGAAGAGTGTGTGTCCACGACCAGCACCTCTGATAAAAAGGCATCTGCCAGCTCTGCATCAATGTTCACTAATTAGAGAACAACAGCAGAAAGTAGATTTGTAAGTCATATAGAGGAACATTCTGTGTTGTGAATGTCACCTGACATGACAACACTGAGCAGGTTTACAGTCAGCCCGTGGAGGCTAATGTGGATGAATAATTACAGTTAAATCCACGGTGTCCGCGTCCTGCTCTGATCAAAGAGATCCATAAACTGTGCGGCTCGCTGCAGCTAAATCTGAACAAGTGTCTCTTAATCCTGTCCTGACAAGAAATCTATTCATCTAATCCAGCTGCACACTGAACAAACAGAGACTTTAATCAGGGAAAGTTTCTGTAATTAGGAGAACATTTGGCTGAATGCAATTATAAACAAGATTTTAAGAAGTGAAGCCGTTTTTAACTTAAAATGAAAGAATTATTCTGATTTAGAGACTGTTTGATAACTTCTGTCACTCAACAACAAACTACAGGTTCATTATTTTAAACCGTGCGACCGTCATTAAAGGCTAATGACTGCAGCTGATTTGAAGGATATTTGATCATATTTATTATCCTTCATCAAACTCAACACTTGAACGTTTAAAGGCTGTCACTGTGCAGCAGCGAGGTCACACTGCTCTTATGTAACTTCTCTGTTTATGTCACCATGAAGAGGAAGGTCACGACCTCCTCCTGCGTCTCCTGTTCCTCTCTCACATCTCATCCTGTCTTTCATCTGTAATTATTTCTCATCTTTCTCTATATAAAAAAGTATCTCTGCATGAAGTCAGAAAGCATCTTTAATTAAATTATGAACTATACATTTTGGACATCAGTAGAGAGGCTTGAAACGTCTTCATGGATAAGTATCGACAGTGTCTGAGGGCCTTTAAACATCTTTACAGCTCTGAGCTCAGTGAAGGGACGTTCAAATACTTTGCTGCACAAGATCAGAATGAGTTGTAAAAAATGAAGACACATTCTTGTGATTCTCTTAAACATTTGTAATATTGGAAATATACACGTTTGTGAAAATGTTTAACTTATGCAGGTTTATTATTATCGTGCTTAAAACTGTAAATGTTTGTTCGTACAAAGGTTCATCGTAAAAACAGGATCAAGATCTTAATGAGACTTCCTGTTCAATTCAATGATTAGAGAACTGAAATAAATGCATCAATCAGAAACACGATTAGTCGACATTGTCAAAGTGAATTGTCGTTAACGAGTTGGTTACGTCATCGTGTGTTTGTCATGCTGTGCGTGGATATAACTTTGTTTGTTGCTGAGGGGTGAGCCGTCTCACGTCCTTACTATCTCTGCTGAGAGCTGTGCAAGCAGCGACCAGGAAGCGACAGGTAAACAAAACATAGCAGAATGTCGGCGGCCGATGCAACACCGTCGCGTCCTGAAACGTGTAAAGTGTGGGAGCATTTCAGCCTCAACGCTGCAGAGAAAAGCATCGCCTGCAGGATCTGTGAACCTTGTTTGTCACGGGAGCAGGTCGGTGATGTGCGAGCATCTGAAGAGAAGGAACGATTATTTATTTCTTATATCAGCACTTTGTCTGTCGATGGTTTTAAATGGACAAAAACTTTCTTTTATTTCTCCTTTGAACCAGTCGGAGCCAAATCAGAACCAAACTCATATTAATTGTGGTTATTGTCCGTGAGCACATCAAAACAACCTCCAACTACATTTAAAGCTGAGAGCTCAATAGAAGTCATTCAGAGTCATCGTGCAATTCATTATCTGACTACTCGATTAATCGCTTCAATAATCGATGACTTGTCGACCATCAGAGTAGTAAGTTAGTTGCAGCCCTGGTCTACTTCTCGTGACCGGATGGTTTGCAATGTGTCAACGGAAATGGAGTTGATTTCTTCTTCTGGTGAGTAATGACGGTCTGTTAACCAGTTTAGAGGTGTGTTAGCACCATCAACTGGACAGGAGAGGAACAAGGGGAGAGGGTTAAGGGTCAATGACGATCGCTTCCCTCTTGTAAAGGAAATGTAAAAGTTTTGGAAGATAGAAATATTAATTTTCTTGCTTCACTTTGATTTAAAGATTGTCCACTAATGTCTGTATGCTTAATATTAAGCTACAGCCAAGAGACAGTTAGCTTAGCATAAAGCAGCGGTAGCCATCTGGTGCCTGGTAAACAAAAGACTCCAGGAAGTCAACATCTGCTAATTAGCAGGTTAGCCAACAACGTGACACATGATCATAAATATGACTTGTTTTTATTTTAATCCAGATGCATTTCCTGCTAATGTATTTTAATGTATTTGCAAGATTGTATGCACAATATAAATGAACTTTAATTTATGTGTGTGTGTGTGTGTGTGTGTGTGTGTGTGTTAGTTAGCTACTTTGAGCAGAGTTGCTCCTGATCCCAGAGACCCCCCGCACTAAAGCTAAGCTAAGCTAATCTCTTCTTTAAACTGCAGGCAGACACATGCAGGGTGGAAGAAGGTACGCTCCTCCTGAGAGAACTTCTCCATTTAAAGGGCATTTAAGGATTTTCCCTTTAATATCACATTCAGGAAACATTTCTGCCATTTGAATTTAACTTTTCAGAGGCCACCCATTACTGCCCCCCCCCCCCTCCTCAGCCCTACAGTGAAATGAACTGCCATGGTTAATTCTCGAACTGATCCCTCTCCTTCTGTCTGCACAGAGGGAGGAAGACGAGAGAATGAGTGAGGCTGAGAGACGGGTGAGGAGGGGGGCGAGGGGATGGAGGGGGAGATATGGATAGAGAGAGGGAAAGCGACAGAGACAGAGCCATCCCAGAAGGCTGAGTTAGCTGTGACAGAGAGTGATGCACACTTCCCCTCCTTCTATCGCCGCCATTCTTTTCTTTCATCATCACTTTTACAATCCTCTTCTTCGTCTGAGCCTGTAAGACGAAGCATCAGCCCCTCCCTCGCTCCACACCCTCTCCAATGATGATACATCGATCCCCTTATCGCATCAGACGACTTGATGGGCATAGTAAAAAGAAATTAAATCTTAATTAAATTTTCATCTTTGACAAATTTGTCTCCGTAGAGCCGCCATATGCTCGCTGAGTTCGGGGGAAACATCGAGAGAGCGGGAGACTTTTGGAAACGAGAAAACAGCACAAGGTGCATGTCTCTGTCAGCCTTGTGCACTCCTTCTATTCAGCAGGGAAGGCCTTGCATTCCTATAGATTTTTTTCACAGCGTTATTACATTATGGATTTTTTCCCCTCCAAGACAAAGTATAATAATGCACTTTATACTAAGACTGTTTTTCATCACTCGCAGGGCAGAGGGAGTGTGTGTCCTTGTGTGGTAGTTATGAATGCTCTGAGGAGGAGGTCTGGATGAGCACCTGTGTGTGTGTGTGAAACCTTTTTTAATAATGTGCTGTCAATCCGAGCTCTGGGATCGGCCATTTCACAAACCCTCCCTAAGTCTCATAACACAGATCCTCTGGGAGGCAGAATAAGTCATCAGCTGGCGGCCCGAGTCCTCCAGCTCCGACAGGAAGAGCAGAAATCACAGCGGAGGCAATAAGGGGACAGGGCGGGGGATAAAACTGGGCTTTTAAATTAATGCCAGCCTCTCAAACTGAAGCCACCGCTGCTCATCATGATGCTGTTTAGGCGGATGTATGGCAGGAGGACTGGCAGCTGTGGATCCAGAGTCTCATGCAGCCTGTTCTCAATCCAAACTGTCAGAAGCCCCACACCTACAAAACTCAGTCTGTATGAAAGTTACATTCTGTTTATGTTACACATTCATAATGTTCATCATGTAACACACTAATCATTCTTTACATAACTACATGTTTGCTCGAACTTATTTAAAGCCAGAGCGAGAAGTTGTAGAGCCCAAACATGAACACAATGTGACGATTCTCAACGAATTTTAATATTTTAATTTTTAATATGTATAATAATAATTTTATTATGACTACTTGGACAGCTTTATTTTGAAAGTCTTACTGGTAGTTGCTTAATTATTATCTCTATTTTAAATGATTGATTTTCAACAGGAGGTGTTGAAGGTGTTAAATTATTTTTCATATTCCTAATAGAAAACTTTACAGCCCAAAAGATTTATAAATATTGATTCAGACTGATCAGTCTCATCTGATCCCTCATATTGATCTTCAAAATTAAAGTGTCTCTGTGACATGTGGCCACGATAACTCCACATGTATGTAGTGGAGAAGGTTTATTATAGACCAGAGAACCTGCTCACAGTTCATGACCTCCTCACATGTGCTGCTATGCCATCGTGGAATCTCTAGTAAAAGAAATGTTAGGACCTTACTAACAAACCTGCAGGCTCCAGCAGTCACTTCACCTGTGAAATGCAGGTAAAACCAACATTAAACTGAAAGGTAAAGTGAAACCCTGACCTGCACACTCAGACAGAGGAGACAGCGTACACAGTCTCTGCAGCAAAGCTCTGACTTTCTGTCGTGGGTGTTTTTTAAAGGGAAGGAGGACATTAACAAAGAGTGAAGTCAGACACAGGTTATCTGCTGCTGTGAAACTGCTGCTTACACTCGTGTCGACACCGAGGTCAGTGAGGAGGACTCAGGTGAACCTGCTGCACCTGCTGGATGTGCTGCAGGTACTGACAGTCCGACAAGTATATAACTGCAGACTGTGTGATGTTTTCATGTGTTCACAGTGTTCACTCATATTCAGCATAAAGTCTAAAGCTGCCCGCTAACATCTGACTGTTTAAATACTCACTGGAGAAGACCCTGAGTCGACTCACATTGTGTCAGTCAGATATCAGCTCGTTTAGACACAGAGCTGCAGGAGCAACAGCAGGACAGGCTGTAAAATGAACAACCCGTCTCTCAGAATGAACCAACTGTGTCCGTTGTTCACCAGGTTTTCACCGGTAGCTGAATTTTCTGCATCGTCTCCCTCTCTCCAGAACAAACTAACACACTGAATAAAAACGTACAAACACAGAATAAAGCGACTCAACGTTAAAAATCATCGTTTTTCTAACACGGACCCAGGACGTCACGAGGCCGGCTGAGGCTGCTAACATCAGCTCTGCTTGTTTTTCGATTACCATCTTTTCATTGTGCACTGTTCACAAGGTTTGCTGAATTATCTACAGAGGTCTCCTCCTCTAGAAAATAAAAGGGCCTGGTAATTAAGACAAGGAAAAGTGTCACGTTAAAAATCTGTGTCGCTCTAAGAAGAAGAAGAAGAAAATAATGACAACTGGAAATAAGATGTGAACGAATAGTTTCATATTAAAGACAAAAGCAGGGTCCAGCTCTAATGATGTCATGAATCTGCAGAGTCACTCCCGTCTGCAAACTGATTCTCTGGTCTTTGGACACGTTTGTTTCATGAGGACGTTCTGCCTTTGATCGGTGTGAATCGTCTCTGACTGCTTCACGTTGTTTTGAAACCTCTCAGCTCAACACGATGACAGTCAGAGCTAGAAGATGACTCATAGGATGCTGCTAAATGGATTCAACTTTTATCATCTTTTGTCTGTTATTGTGATTCAAACTTTCATGGGTAATCTCCTGAGAGTGAACTTATACCTGCTCTGTCACGTCTGTGCCCATCTGTTTCATCACTGTACATTTCTGTCTGTCAGTGTGTGTGTGTGTGTGTGTGTGTGTGCACTCACAGATATTAGCTGTGCCCTTGGGGATGGGCAGGTAGGAGCCGGCGCTCCACGCTCGCCCATGGTAGTTCTTCTTGCAGCGGCCGCAGTCGGGCCCGGTGGTGTTGTGTTCACACTCGCAGCTCAGCTTCTCTTTGTCAAACACACAGCTGTTGGCGTGAAGGTTGCACTTGCACCTGTCAAAGAAGGGAATGGGGGGTGGGGGATTTGAGAGAGGACAAACACGTCAACATGAGTGAATTTAATGAAAACACAGGAAGCTCTTATTTTGTTGGACAATGCATCTGAAGGTCAGCGCGTCCTTGACAAGCGGCGGCGTTGGAACACAGTCAGAGCTGCTCGAACAGTTTCTTCTTCAACTTCAAGAGGAGCGAGTTCAAAAAGAGGCGAACGAATCTGGCATCATTATTTCCTCCCTTTGCTTTCTGTCCCCCCTGCACTCGGGAAGGTAGCTCGGTTTTAATTGTCCCACTGGAGGATGATAATTGTTGTAAGGTCACAGTGGCTGGGCGAGGAGGATCAGGAGGGGGAGGAGGGGACGGAGAGGAAAACAAGCCCAGTTAAATTGTGGAGCCAGCAGACTGAGAGTGGAAGCATGCAGGCTTGCAGCTCTGAATAACTCAGAGTTAGCCAGAGGGCGGCGCGGAGCTGCGTTCACTATGACAAATTAATATGAGATGAGATCTCAGAAGCATATTTCCAGTTTGGAAAGAGGGGCTCCCTGAAGGTGCACTAAATCCTCCCTCACATCCGGCTCACCAGAACCTCCATTTAACAATAAACTCAGCAAATTCATTTTGTGCCGCGGCTCGATGAGCATTGAGGGGATCTCTACCTGTTAAATTAATTTATGATCCTCCGGCAGCAGAACCAACTCGCAGGAATACAGAGAACTTAGATTGTCTGAGCGCTTTTTAAAGAACTTCAACAATAGAAAACAACATGACTCCGTGATGAACTCTGCGACAACGTGTCGCCATACTCTGATGGGTTTAAATCTTTTATTTAACTATGGAATCTTCTCGAACCACAAATAGAAACAAATAAATGAACTTACGGCCACATGGATGAAAGTGAAGCAGCCAATATGGCCGATGACCAGCTGCATTCGACATTCCCCATGCAGCTGATTTACACATTAGAGCAAAGTTCATGTTCATGATTTCCACTATATTGTTCTTTGATTTGAAGTTCACATGATTTCAATTTAATCGTCTCCAAATATGAGGTGAGCTTCTGTTAGCTTAGCACAGAAACAGCTGCTACAAAGGTCCTTCAGAGGGACCCGTCCTACTTTACTGCAAGGACGCTTCACAGCCAGGACGCTTCAGTTTTCAAGCTCAATCAGTACTTCTGCTTCTACCAGAGACCAGGATCTGTACTTCTAATGGAGTAAAGAATGAGTGAAGTTTACCAACGTCTAAACTGGTATGTGTTGTTGCAACGTATCGCGATGTGTCGTATCATATCGTATCGTATCGTGATGTTTTGTATCATATTGTGTCGTATCTTATCGCGATGTGTCCTTTCATATTGTGTCTTATCACGATGTGTCGTATCACATTGTATCGTATCGTGATGTGTCGTATTGTGTCGTGTCGTATTGTGATGCGTCATATCATATTGTGTCGTGTCGTATCGTGATGTGTCGTTTTGTTCGCATTGCATTGTGTCGTGTGGTATCGTAATGTGTGGTGTCGTGTGGTATCGTAATGTGTGGTATCGTAATGTGTGGTATCGTGATGTATTGTGTCGTGTGGTATCGTAATGTGTGGTATCGTGATGTGTTGAGTCGTGTGGTATCGTAATGTGTGGTATCGTGATGTGTGGTATCGTAATGTGTGGTATCGTGATGTATTCTGTCGTGTGGTATTGTAATGTGTGGTATCGTGATGTATTGTGTCGTGTGGTATCGTGATGTGTTGAGTCGTGTGGTATCGTAATGTGTGGTATCGTAATGTGTGGTATCGTAATGTGTGGTATCGTGATGTATTCTGTCGTGTGGTATTGTAATGTGTGGTATCGTGATGTATTGTGTCGTGTGGTATCGTGATGTGTTGTGTCGTGTGGTATCGTAATGTGTGGTATCGTGATGTATTGTGTCGTGTGGTATCGTAATGTGTGGTATCGTGATGTGTTGTGTCGTGTGGTATCGTAATGTGTGGTATCGTGATGTATTGTGTCGTGTGGTATCGTGATGTGTTGTGTCGTGTGGTATCGTAATGTGTGGTATCGTGATGTGTTGTGTCGTGTGGTATCGTAATGTGTGGTATCGTGATGTATTGTGTCGTGTGGTATCGTAATGTGTGGTATCGTGATGTGTTGTGTCGTGTGGTATCGTAATGTGTGGTATCGTGATGTGTTGTGTCGTGTGGTATCGTGATGTGTTGTGTCGTGTGGTATTGTGATGTGTTGTGTCGTGTGGTATCGTGATGTGTTGTGTCGTGTGGTATCGTGATGTGTTGTGTCGTGTGGTATCGTGATGTATTGTGTCGTGTGGTATCGTAATGTGTGGTATCGTGATGTATTGTGTCGTGTGGTATCGTAATGTGTGGTATCGTGATGTATTGTGTCGTGTGGTATCGTGATGTATTGTGTCGTGTGGTATCGTGATGTGTTGTGTCGTGTGGTATCGTGATGTGTTGTGTCGTGTGGTATTGTGATGTGTTGTGTCGTGTGGTATCGTGATGTGTTGTGTCGTGTGGTATCGTGATGTATTGTGTCGTGTGGTATCGTAATGTGTGGTATCGTGATGTATTGTGTCGTGTGGTATCGTAATGTGTGGTATCGTGATGTATTGTGTCGTGTGGTATCGTAATGTGTGGTATCGTGATGTATTGTGTCGTGTGGTATCGTGATGTGTTGTGTCGTGTGGTATCGTGATGTGTTGTGTCGTGTGGTATCGTGATGTGTTGTGTCGTGTGGTATCGTGATGTGTTGTGTCGTGTGGTATCGTGATGTGTTGTGTCGTGTGGTATCGTAATGTGTGGTATCGTCATGTGTTGTGTCGTGTGGTATCGTGATGTATTGTGTCGTGTGGTATCGTGATGTATTGTGTCGTGTGGTATCGTAATGTGTTTTTCACAGTTTTTGCACATTTTGCTCATGACCTCATCTATTCCTGTTAACTGCTGTCCTTCTGTTGGAGTGGAGCTTCTGTCCCTCTCTGTTTGACATCTGATGCTGAATCCTGTTTGATTCTCAAAAATAACCTTGTTGTTTCTAAAGCATACCAGGAGTCACCATGGAGTGCCAACACTGGCTGCAACTTTAAATACAAACTGAATATCTGACTTCCAACAGGCGTGACTCATCGTAGATTAATGGAACTGTGTTTGTTTATTTTGGGACAAAATGCTGAGAGGCAGACAGACAGACTGGCACTGTTCAAGCCTTTCAAAGTGCCCTTTTATTCTGCTGCTTTTTTCTAACCAGGACCCAGGTGAAAGGCATCTCTTCACTCGCTCCTCAGGCAGAGAGAGAGAGAGAAAAGATGGAGGGAGAGGTGTTGACGAGGGAGATGACACAGATAGCCCCACAGTTGTGTTCACTGACATCTTAGTGAGAACAGCTGGTCTCTCTCAGCCTGCACATTCTGCTCCACACAGCTTATCCTGATCCTCCAATTAATTAAATAATTCTGAGGAAAAGTCTTAAATCACTCACCTCTCCTTGACCCTGACTTTCCACGTAACTGCTACTTGTCCTAAATTTAAGAGCTGTATGCTAACTCACCTTGGAGTACGATTCAGATCCCGTTCCAGGTGGTTTGAGACTCAGAAAATATATTCAGTTTGATGTTGGATCTTTTGTCTCACCACCATAATGTATAAAACATTTGGACTCTTCTAACAACCGTTTAAATAACTAATATGTAACGATTAATTGATTACAGCTGTCGAGCGATTCGCCCAACCCTGTGTTTAAATTACAATCAGCACCAGCAGATAAGCGATGCAGCTAATTAACATGGAGTCTGTGAATAACTGGTCACATGTGAAGAGACAGCACTCGCTAACATTCCTGTATGATCATGTGTTTTTGCACCTAAGCATCATCAACAGAGTCATTATCTCCTGGTTAATCAGTTCATGCTTGTTACTTTATTTTAGGCTCATCGCTGTGTTAGCTCTCATTAGAGACATGCAGTATGCAGAGTGGGATGAATGTGTTATTTCATCATGTCACATCTAATTTCCCATCGATATATATATTATGCTGCTGATCTCACTTCCAGGTTGTAGCTGACACTGATAACATATTATAATCTCTGAGTGCTATTTCTAACTTTGGTTAAAGATGTTGAAAGTCGACCCTGAATGACATTTGACCTGACGGCCGTCTATAAACTAATCTGGGCGCTGGGATGCTCGTGTTAAAACAATGTTACTACAGTATATTCAGAGAGATAAGAGCAGGTGTTCTCACCTTTCACAGCCTGTTTGGAGCCTCACACAGAGTCTATGTGAAGGTGATCGACTTTCTGCTTTAAATCTACAGCAACCATCCAAGCAGCAACCTGGGGCTGAATAAATAAGCCAACACTAAAGTGCCTGCAGTTCCTCTGGTGTCCACTTGAGGCTGTCTCCAGCAGTGAGTCAGTCCCCATAGAGCCCCATGTTAAACTTTACAGCAGAAATAAACATGTTTACAGCCTGGTACAAAAAACAGTTTGGGTCTCTATAGCTCATTTCTCTCTTCATGACAACTGTACGGGGAGAATCTTTATACAGCTCACCTGTTTACATTATATTAAGGCTTAAAGTGATGCAGCATTAGGGGCGTGGCCTCTTTGAGTGACAGCTGGGAGCTGCTAGCTGTCTGCTAGGTGTCCCCTCAGCTAACTCAGTCACTGAACGTAACCTCTGGGCCGTGTTTGTGCTGTTGGAGCCTTTTGGAGATTTGTTCATGTAAATATCAGACAGATAATCTGTGTGTGCGCTTTACTGGACGAACAGACCGTCCAACACGTCTCACACACTGTTTTACACTCAGGGGAAAAGCTCCACCCTCTCGTCTAAATATGGTCACAGTTACTATGTCCACTTCATATACACTGCGCACAGTCACAGTAGTTTCCTGTCAACACTGACACACAGAGGGAGCGACTTGGAAAAAGTGTTTTAAGCTGAGTCAGTCCGTTAGCAGCCGAGGATCAGAACGCAGTCCTTCACAGCCCTGCTCAGCGCTTCTTTGCCTCCCTGTTCCAAAAGTCTTTCTTGTTACTGTGTGAGAAGAGGAGTGGGAGGGGGAAGTGGTGGGAACCGACTTCACATGGAGCCCTTTGTGGTTTAACCTTCAGCTTCTTTTAACCTCGCCAACGTTTTAATCATCATCCAGAAATGATAGCGCCTCCGGCATAATGATGGAGACCGCCAGTGAGGCCCTGAGGGTCTCATACCCACCAGAGCTGTTGTGCTGCCAATCAGCGGTGGCTCCTGTATTTGGATGCCAGGGGAGCCTGCCACTAACCGCCGCAGCAGCAACAGCAGCTTCAGAGAGACAGCCAAGCAAACGTGTATTCAACAGCATTTTAATCGCACGTTTCCTCCGGGGTTCCTGTGCTACAGCGATGTGGGCTTTCTCCTCCTGACTTTCCACCAGTCTTTGTATCATTCTCCTTACACTCCTCCTTTTCATCCACCTATTAGTCTGTCATTTTTACCTCTGCTCCTCTATCTCCCATTAATAAATATTCATGGAGCTAAGGCATCTTTGTTTTTGTGTGGTTCTCTCAAAGTGATATTGCTTCAGGCATTATTGAGCTTGCCAGCCACCGGCTGTGCGCTAAAGGTCCTGATATGTATTCATAAAATTACCCATGAGGCTGTGGGCTCATATTGCTACACTGGCAAAAAGACAAAAAAAAAACTGACTGAAGTTTTGATTCTATTTTGTCTGAAAGAAAATGACAAACATATTCTTTTATCCAACCCGAGTTTAAAGTTCTCCTTGAAATGTGGGGGAAGGAGATATTGTGGGGCGTACATTTATTATATTTCTTTATCCTGGTGGAAATGCGAGCGGAGCAGCCGGAGCTTACCTGCAGCAGTGTGTCTCTGACCTCTGCAGTAATGGGATTCTGATTGACACCATGGGTGCAGGCGACATATTGCTCCCTCCCACTGATGATGCCAGAAACAACAAACAAAAACAAAGCCACCCTGCGCCCCGTTCCTCCCACTAAATGCCCTTTTCCTTCCTATCACCCAGCCATTATCCACATAATTCCATTCAGCCATTCCCGACACCGCTCCTTTCTGCTCACTGAGGCTTCAAAGCCAAAAGTATCAGCCAGTAATTAATAGTAATTATCCATAATCCAGGCCTACAACATCCCCCACGCACAAAGCTGCTGATCCCAACAAATTGAGTCGACTAAACTCAACATGGTCCTTAAGTGGGTTAACTAAGTGAAGCAATTAAATTTCAATCTAACGCCCAGGTGTTTTCAGAGGGAGCCAATTGGGTCAAACGCTCGGTTAATAAACGCCTTTTTTAGCTCGTGTGTGCGTTCAGTGTGTGCTGTAAATGGGCAACAACACACCGGGGGCTGGAAGGGGCAGCAGAGGGGCAGTGGGGGGGGGGGGGGGGGGGGCTGGGTGGTTCTGAGAACGCTGGGCTTAATTATGTGTGATGAAAATGAAATAGAAACACTGGAGTGGCTGGAAATGCCTTCAGGGCGAGTGTGTGGATAATTGCACAACACACACACAGAATGAAAACTACTGTACAATAAATGTGTCCCACCTGATCCCCCCCGACACACACACTCACACACACTCACACACACACTCACACACACACACACCAACACACACACACACACACACACACACACACACACACACACACACTGCCCAATGAGTTTTTAGTCATTGTGAAAATACAAAGCTAGGACAGACTTTAAGACTTGTCTGATAAAATAAATATAATTATTTGTAATCTTTTTAAAGGACTGGCCATGAGGGGACGTGCACCATTGTAAAAGGATTGTACTTATACGTCTCTTTTCTGGTCTTTGCGACCACTCAAAGCTGCTTTTACACTACATATCACATATCACATTCACACACTGATGGCAGAGGCTGCTACCTAAAGTGCCCAACTGTCAATCAGTTATCACATTCATACCTGTTGGCTATGTCACCTGAAGTAGTTTGGGGTTCAGTGTCTTGCCCAAGGAGACTTCAACATGTAGCCTGAGGGAGCTGGGGATCGAACCTCTGACCTTCCGATTGAAAGACGACCGACTCTACCACTGAGCCACAGCCGCCCCATTCTGATGTCAAATTTACACATTTTTAAAATTCTAATTTTGTAACGCACAGGTTTGATTGCCGGATCATTTGTGTGGATTTCTGTTGGTTGATCCAACCTACAAATACAGGCCTGTGAAGATATGTAGAAAACAAACAATGTCGAGTCCGAATGAACTTTCCTTCCACTTAAAGCTACTACCAGTGCCCAGTGTGATGAGCTGTTAGCTCGGGTCAGTACCAGGATTTCTCTGATGGACTACCGGTGTCCTGTTTCAGCTGTGGAGCGCCTGTCCGTCTGTCTCCGCTGAGTGGCAGTTTCACTGTATCTATCAAGTCACACGTGGGCTGAGATCTGTCTCACTACAGCGCTATGAAGCCACAACAAACAGATGTTACTGAGATTTAATGACAATAAACAGGCTGAGAGGATGCTGAGAGAACTACATCAGGAGGCAGGTTTGTAAAGAGGCTGAGTTCATGCTCTGTCAGGTCTGTCTGTGAGACGACAAATCATGGATCAAAAATCATGTTGTTGTGGCTGTTTGGGTGTCGTGGCTTTGATTTTAAAATATTAAAATACAGCAAGGTCAGTTAAATTATGTTTGTTTGTTTTTAAATAAAATTAGCTGTACGTACACACACACACACACACACACACACACACACACCTCTACAGCAGTATAAATGACTCTGCTCCTCCCTGTTGACATGTCACCTGCAGCTGCCGCCTGTATCGGCTTAAAACAGATCCTCCTGCCTGCTAACGTGTTACCTGCTAATTGCCTCCTCTACCTCTTTCCCCCCTGGCCTGGAGTGCATTGTGGGAAGTGGATAGAGTGAGATCTCAGCTCCAGCTCTCCTGGGATGGACCTCAGCCCCAAACTTCCCCCTAATTATATCCTTCTCTTGGCCTTCCCTCCTCCTCTCAGTGGAAGGCTGTGGGGACAGTCTCGGCAGATTCTCTCTGGTTCTCTTTTCTTAAATGTCAATTTCTGGTTCAATTTGTTGAGAAAATGTATTCAGAGACTCTGCAGGAGGAGATATTAGAGACAGAGAATGTGTGTTCTCTCTGAACACATAGTTACACTTATAGGTGCGTCATTCCAAACCTTTAGTCGGGCAGACTCTCGAGTATCTAACGTCCACATTTTGTTCTGCTTGTAACAGGTGAACCACAGACAGCACTGACAGTGAAACAAAGAAATATTGTACCTTCTACGTTGTAACAGGTTTTCAGGTTCAGAGTTCACCTTTAAGTATTGTTTGGTTTATGCTGACATTAAGCTGACAGAGACTCACCAGGTGTTACAGGAAGTGATTCCAGGTTAAACTCGCAGTTCAGCTGTTTCCATTGGTAAAGATGGTCTCTACAGAAGCTGCAGTGTTAACTATTAACCTGTGTGTCTGTGTACGTGTGTGAAAAGTTATTTGCTTTAATAGCCAATTACGCCATGGAGTGGCACACACAGAAGTGACCCACATGCTGAACTGTGCTGGTGAGCTCAGAAACTACAGCAGTGTTTAATGAATGTAATGATTGAGCTGACGACGGTCCGAGGTCGTGTCCAAAACAATTCAGAATAAAACAACTAAATCCTGCTAAACTAAAATATCCTGACAGCCATGATCTTTGTGTGTCTCTACTGTTTGTGGACAACAGAACAGAACATTATACATCCACGGGCTTGTTCATTACCAACACCTGTCTCGTACCAGGGTGGACCCCTGCTGCCTTCAGGAGAGAATGGCCACTAGAGATCGATGCCTAACTATGTATGTAAATATTGGTTGTATTAAGCTGGAGCACAGACGATCTAAATCCTCTACTGGACTGAGAGACGTTTGAAAACAGTGAACTTTCTGTCACGTTCATGAAACAATGTAGCTTTGAGACATGGTGTGCCTTCCTGCTGGATGTAGCCATCAAAAGATGGACGCACTGATATGACGTGTTATAAAGGGACGGTCATGGTCCGCAATAATACTCGGGCAGGCTGTGCCGTTTAATCGATGCTCACTTGGTACTAAAGTGTGACAAGAAAATATCAACAACAAAACAACACCACAGCAGCCTGAACCGAAGACACAAGGCACGATGGATCAATTACATGAAATTCTAACAATACAACATTTTCCTATTCTGGTATTGTTGAGTTTTGGGGGCCCGTGCAGACACGCCTGCACACCTACACGCCTACACGCCTACACGCCTACATGCCTGCTTGCTCTGACCTGCAGCCCCATGATTTGCTGATATTCTCGTTAACATGCAGTTAGAGAGGTGTACAGAGTAAAGTGGCCGGTGAGAGTATTTTGTGGTCCTTGTCTTTGCACTGCAAGTTCAGTTTATCTCCGGTTCCCTGCATCGAGGTAAACGTGTCGCCTGCCTGCATCAATCGGTCCGGGCCATCCATCTATCGAACCTCAGCATTACTAATGTATGCAGTTGGACATGCAATCCAAGCAGGAGTCAATCAGGAGGTCTTTACTGCCTGTGACATGCCAGGCCAGCTCAATACCATCGACATGCTGGGCCTCACTGATACTGCTCTCAGCTAAAGACTACTGGCTGTGGACCCGGTGACAGAAAATGCAGTGCAGAGGAGTGAGACAGCTCCATCACCCAGAGGACGGAGCCGCAGTGATTCAAGGCGAGGCAGGTGGAGGAGTGATATTAAACGATTGTGTCATTTCATAAGAGACATCACTGATTGGAGTTTTAAAGGAAGGAGCTCCCCAAAGATCCTGCAGCATCGATCGGTTTGGGTCTGTAGCTGTGGTCCAGGGACTGCTGGAGGTTAGACTGCATTTGACCTCTGAGCGAGAGAGTGTGAGAGAGAGTGTGTGCACAAAAAGAAGAAGAAAGCATGTGTAGTGTTCCAGCACAAACCCACTTCTTCTCTCTCTCCTTCATCCATGGGGAAACATCTTCCTAGTATTCTCTCAGTAGAGCAGTAAATACACGCACATGCATTTTCCACTGTTATTCCTTGTATGACAATATTCAGAATTGGGTCATGTTATCAGCATATTCCTGTTAAGATATTCCAAACATCAAACCTGTTTTAATCACCTGCAGCTGAAGTGAGAGTTGTGTTTCACTTTAACTTTAACAGTAAATCCAGCGTGTGTGTCTCCGTCTCACTGCGCAGCATTCCCAGTGAGGAGCAGTGAAATAACATGAAGTTAAAATCATAAAAAACACTTCTTCTTAATTGACTTCTGTTCTTGTTGCTTCTCGCTTATGTCACCACCCATTAAACTTTGGCTCCCTCTTCCCTGTTACATAATCCTGATGTCTGGAGCAGACATCTCCCCTGGCTGCACCCACCAGGGGCTGAATCTGAGAGCAGGACCCGGACCCTGAAAGCAGGTGTAATTACAGACAATGTTGGCAGTTTTCCAGCGTGCAGAGGGGTTAACTCTTTGCTCTCTAAGCATCTCTTTTCTCCCTAAAAACCCCAGGCGATGGTCATTAACGCTCGGTGTTCAGTGAAAACAAGAGTCGCTGATCGACCAGAGGGGGCGCTGTTTACACTGGGTAAAACAAGAGGCTTCACGGCCTCCTGATGATGAATGAGAACAGTATAAGATGTAAAGACTTGCATGAAGGAGTGTGCACAGGTGTGTGTGTGTGTGTGTGTGTGTGTGTGTGTGTGTGTGTGAGAGAGAGAGAAAAGAGATGAAGATATATATAGAAAGAAGACCTGGGTTTGTGTGTGTTTACATCTGGGCTGTCGGTGTTTGTGCTTCATACTCTGCACAGGGTTTAGGCTCCACTGAGTCAGAAACAATGTGTTTCTATTTAATATATGGAGACCCAACAGCAACTAAGTGTAATTGTTCTGGAGGGCATTCAGACAGAATGACAGGGAATATTATATATAGATATATATATATAAACTAGTGGTGGCTGTATGTCCTCATTGTGATAGGCTGCTAGAGCCTGTTGTTTCAGCAGGGCAAAGAAAACACTTTACAGGAGCTGTCCATTCAGCACCACAAACCACAACACAATGTATCCATAGAGAGTAAAAAAAGTGTCCAATGTTTATCTTCATTATCGACATATTTTATCACATTAGCATATCAGATGGTTTTATTGCCTGCTCGATGAACATGAAGTGAAGCTGATTGATTGTTGTAGAATGACCTCATGAGAAATATTTATTTATTTATAATATAATATAATATTTATATATAATATTTATTATTTAACACCAAAGAAAAGGGAGAAGAAGATCCCGAGCAGAGTCCCAAACAGATAAACAGATAAACAGATAAACATTAACTGGATGTGCAAACATTTCACTCAAACAATGCACATTGCAGCAGAGCAGAGGAGCTGTCCGTTCAGCACCACAGACGACAACACAATGTGTCCATATGGAGTAAAAAGTTTATCTTCATTATCGACATATTTTATAATATTTATTGTTGCCGAATGACCTCATGAGGATGATAAATATATTTGGGATTCAACAGAAACTCAGGTGACAGGTGTGGAGAGAAGAGAAGAAGAGATAAAGGAAGAGAAGAGAACGATTAGAGAAACTCGTATTTTGGTCACAGCTTTTTACAGTGCAAACTATTTCACCTCTGAAAAAAGCTCTTTGCAGCAGAGCAGAGGAAGCAGGCTGGCTGCTCTTTAGAGGAGCTGTCCGTTCAGCACCACAAACCACAACACCAGCAGACTAACAATGTATTTATAGTGAAAAAGTGAAAACAGCCGTTTTTATTATTTCATTTTTTTCCTTACTGGAGGATGAATCCCCCGAGGTTCATCTTGTTTTCATGGCGGTCCTCACAAAGTCTCTAATGAGTCGAAATAATATATTCAAACATTTCAGCTGGAAAATAACAGGAAAGCAGAGCTGAGGAAAATGTTCTTCTCTGTCTGATATGAGAAGTGGATTTGATCCAAATGGTCACTGAAATGTGTCACTGCAGACGGAGCGAGCAGCAGGTGAGTTGACTTGTTAATTAGCATGAGGGGAGAGAAGGTGCAGCACATATTTGTTTTTAGAGGCGATTTCCCTCCTTATTATCAGTGCTTCCAGCTGTATTGTAATAAAACAATAGAACTGGCAGAAATAAAGGTTGCAGCAAAGTAAAACACGCATTTAACAAGCAATTTACTGAAGGCAGAGCCAGCAGTCACATCTGCCTTTGACAGCAGAAAATGTGTCAAATCAGGGATGTTGGACTTTTAATTCAAACACCAACGTGTTGCTGAGCGCTAACCCCCAAACGACTCAAAGCAGAATTGTGAGATAATTACATTTGTGCACAAATACAGGCACTTGATGTTTTCCAGAACACAGACAAGAGACATGTCCATCCTAAAGACTTCTTACACTGAGCATGTGCAAACAAATACTGGTTTATAGCACAGATTCGGATGTTAAATTCAACTCTGGGATTTTTCCATATTTGAAGTCTGTTTATGATGCTTCTAAGAGTTTCTGTTCTGTCCCCCATTCTCATGATAGATTAATATGTGTTGCACATCACCAGCGGTCCACACACAGATGCTTGTTTTGCTACATTGCACATTAATAATGTAAATACGTGTTGAGATAACAGTTATCAGCTCTCGTGGATCTCTGAGGACAGTTTCAATCATCCCCCTGATCAGCATCTCCCCCTCCCATCAGCCCTCCTGCTCCACTAACTCACATCACCTGACTAAAGGAGCAAAGGTGTGGAAAATCCAATACAGCACTTTGTCTTTGTTGGACTGTTATTGTGCTGCAGGTCTATTGTGTGTCCTGTTCTGCTCGCAGGCTGAAGCTGCGTCCGCTGGTCAAACATAATGAGCGGCCGCATTCATCGTCCTCGCTGAGATAACTCGCTCACAATCGCTTTTCATGACTCAATGATCCCATTATCAGGCACTTTTATTCATCAGCGCCTGTCGTCTACTCATCACCGTCAAATGTCTCGCTCGGGGAGGTTTCCACGTCAGCTGTGTGTGTGTGTGTGTGTGTGTGTGCATGAGGTGAAGCAGACAAACAGAAACATCTCTCTGTTAGAAATGTTTCTGCTTCGTCATAAGAGCGTAAAACTTTGTCCCTCTATGCTGTCCTCTCATGCCACATGTTTGGATGCCTCAGCGGGACGTCTGACACATGAGAGGATGTTGAACTCCTCTGATTAAGTCTCACAGCTCGTCATCACTTTCCTTCACTGAGGTCAAGTGAGCCTGAAGTTCATCAGAATCACCATCTTTACAAACTCAGCCTCTTCACAGTCTTTATTTATGCTGCATGTGCTTTATGGCACAAATAGGCCACCGTACTGCCAGACAACAATGTCAATAATTTTTCTGGGTCATTTTTCTTTCCTGTTTTTAGCTTTTTGTTGAAGTTTTTTTGTCCTGTTTTTGATTTTAGTAATAACTTTAGGGAAGCATGTCCTAGCACCTGAACAGCGCCCCGTGTGTCTGTTCATGAAATGTTCTTGCCACACTCTGATTGCTCGAGTAAATGACGAGTTAAGGCTTTTATGGCCGACATGAGAGGTGCAACAACTTAAAGAGGGTTTACAGTACGAGCAAGAAGGATCGGTATACGTGTACGTGCACATACTAAGACAGGAAGTGCATGTCTGTGTAGAGGCATACATTGATTTGTTGGGCTGCGGGGGGGCTTTTTATTTCATGTATTTGTTTTATTTTACTTTATATTCGGGGGCTTGTCCCTCT